>NW_027421382.1:0-2608 GCF_009905375.1 Apium graveolens
TGTCCCTATGGATTTATGAAATTGCATTCGCGTCCATTCGGGGTCGTCCGGGAGTGAATCGGAGCTGAAATGAATGGAACTCGGTTTCCGAATAATCCTATAGGGGGTAGTACACGAGGTCTGGAGAAAATTGAGGGACCCATTTTTTCGATTTCTTTTCATAATTTGTCCCTATGGATTTATAAAATTGCATTCGGTCCATTCGGGGTCGTCCGGGAGTGAATCGGAGCTGAAATGAATGGAACTCGGTTTCCGAATAATCCTCGTAGGGGGTAGTACACGAGGTCTGGAGCAAAAATTGAGCGGCCCATTTTTCGATTTCTTTTCATAATTTGTCCCTATGGATTTATAAAATTGCAGGCGTCCATTGGGGTCGTCCGGGAGTGAATCGGAGCTGAAACGAATGGAACTCGGTTTCCGAATAATCCTCGTAGGGGGTAGTACACGAGGTCTGGAGCAAAAATTGAGGCGGCCCGTTTTTTCGATTTTTTCATAATTTGTCCCTATGGATTTATAAAATTCCAATGGCGTCCATTCGGGGTCTGGGAGTGAATCGGAGCTGAAACGAATGGAACTCGGTTTCGAATAATCCTCGTAGGGGGTAGTACACGAGGTCTGGAGCAAAAATTGAGGCGGCCCGTTTTTCGATTCTTTTCATAATTTGTCCCTATGGATTTATAAAATTGCATTCGCGTCCATTCGGGGTCGTCGGGAGTGAATCGGAGCTGAAATGAATGGAACTCGGTTCCGAATAATCCTCGTAGGGGTAGTACACGAGGTCTGGAGCAAAATTGAGGGCCATTTTTTCGATTTCTTTTCATAATTTGTCCCTATGGATTTATAAAATTGCAATGGCGTCCATTCGGGGTCGTCCGGGAGTGAATCGGAGCTGAAACGAATGGAACTCGGTTTCCGAATAATCCTCGTGGGGGTAGTACACGAGGTCTGGAGCAAAAATTGGCGGCCCATTTTTTCGATTCTTTCATAATTTGTCCCTATGGATTTAAAATTCCAATGGTCCATTCGGGGTCGTCCGGGAGTGAATCGGAGCTGAAAGAATGGAACTCGGTTTCCGAATAATCCTCGTAGGGGGTAGTACACGAGGTCTGGAGAAAATTGAGAGGCCCATTTTTTCGATTTCTTTCATAATTTGTCCCTATGATTTATGAAAAATTCGCGTCCATTCGGGGTCGTCCGGGAGTGAATCGGAGCTGAAATGAATGGAACTCGGTTTCCGAATAATCCTCGTAGGGGGTAGTACACGAGGTCTGGAGCAAAAATTGAGGCGGCCCGTTTTTTTCGATTCTTTTCATAATTTGTCCCTATGGATTTATAAAATTCCATGGCGTCATTCGGGGTCGTCGGGAGTGAATCGGAGCGAAATGAATGGAACTCGGTTTGAATAATCCTCGTAGGGGGTAGTACACGAGGTCTGGAGCAAAAATTGAGGCGGCCCGTTATTCGATTTCTTTTCATAATTTGTCCCTATGGATTTATAAAATTGCATTCGCGCCATTCGGGGTCGTCCGGGAGTGAATCGGAGCTGAAATGAATGGAACTCGGTTCGAATAATCCTCGTAGGGGGTAGTACACGAGGTCTGGAGCAAAAATTGAGGCAACCGTTTTTTGAGTTCTTTCATAATTTGTCCCTATGGATTATGAAATTGCATTCGCGTCCATTCGGGGTCGTCCGGAAGTGAATCGGAGCTGAATGAATGAAACTCGGTTTCGAATAATCCCGTAGGGGGTAGTACACGAGGTCTAGACCGAAAATTGAGGGGACCTTTTCGATTTCTTTCATTTGTCCCTAGGATTTATAAAAATTGCATTCGCGTCCATTCGGGGTCGTCGGGAGTGAATCGGAGCTGAAATGAATGGAACTCGGTTTCGAATAATCCTCGTAGGGGGTAGTACACGAGGTCTGGAGCAAAAATTGAGGCGGCCCAATTTTTCGATTTCTTTTCATAATTTGTCCCTATGGATTTATAAAATTCCAAGGCGTCCATTCGGGGTCGTCGGGAGTGAATCGGAGCTGAAACGAATGGAACTCGTTTCAAATAATCCCGTAGGGGGTAGTACACGAGGTCGGAGCAAAAATTGAGGGGCCCATTTTCGATTTCTTTCATAATTTGTCCCTATGGATTTAAAATTCCAATGGCGTCCATTCGGGGTCGTCGGGAGTGAATCGGAGCTGAAACGAATGGAACTCGGTTTCGAATAATCCTCGTAGTAGGGGTAGTACACGAGGTGGAGCAAAATTGAGGCGGCCCGTTTTTCGATTTCTTTTCATAATTTGTCCCTATGGATTTATAAAATTGCATTAGCGTCATTCGGGGTCGTCCGGGAGTGATCGGAGCTGAAATGAATGGAACTCGGTTTCCGAATAATCTCGTAGGGGTAGTACACGAGGTCGGAGCAAAAATTGAGGCGGCCATTGTTTTGATTCTTTCATAATTTGTCCCTATTTATAAAATTCCAATGGCGTCCATTCGGGGTCGGGAGTGAATCGGAGCTGAAACGAATGGAACTCGGTTTCCGAATAATCCTCGTGGGGGTAGTACACGAGGTCGGGAGCAAAAATTGAGGCGGCCCATTTTCGATTCTTTTC
>NW_027421383.1:0-10312 GCF_009905375.1 Apium graveolens
AATCTACTCAGTTTCGCGTCCGAATTCCGCGAAATATGGCTCGGTTCAAATTAAAATATCAATATGGATTAAAGTATGTGAAAATATCCGTAATGCATCCCGACTCAGTATCGGAGAAAAAACCGTGTACTAACCCCTTTGAGTTTTCACCGAAAATCCATTTGAGCCAAATCTACTCATTTCTCGTCCGAATTCCGCGAAATATGGCTCGGTTCAAATTAAAATATCAATATGATTAGTATGGAAATATCCATAATGCATCCGACTCAGTATTGGAGAAAAAACGTGTAACCCCGTTGAGTTTCGCCGAAAACTCCATTTCAGCCAAATCTACTATTCTCGTCCGAATTGGCAAAATGGCTCGGTTCAAATTAAAATATCAATATGGATTAAAGTATGTGGAAATATCATAATGCATCGACTCAGTATGGAGAAAAAACCGTGTACTAACCCCTTTGAGTTTCGCCGAAAACTACATTTCGTCAAATCTACTCAGTTTCTCGTCCGAATTCGCGAAATATGGCTCGTTCAAATTAAAATATCAATATGGATTAAGTATGTGAAATATCCATAATAAATCCGACTCAGTATGGAGAAAAACCGTGTACTAACCCCTTTGAGTTTTCACCGAAAACTCCATTTCAGCCAAATCTACTCATTTCTCGTCCGAATTCCGCGAAATATGGATCGCTACAAATTAAAATATCAATATGGAAAGTATGTGAAAATATCCATAATGCATCCCGACTCAGTATCGGAGAAAAAACCGTGTACTAACCCCTTTGAGTTTTCACCGAAAACTCCATTTCAGCCAAATCTACTCAGTTTCTCGTCCGAATTCCGCGAAATATGGCTCGTTCAAATTAAATATCAATATGATTAAGTATGTGAAAATATCCATAATCATCCGACTCAGTATCGGAGAAAAAACGTGTACGACCCCTTTGAGTATTCGCCGAAAACTCCATTTCGCCAAATCTACTCTATTTCTCGTCCGAATTGGCAAATACGGCTCGTTCAAATTAAAATATCAATATGGATTAAAGTATGTGAAAATATAAATCATCCCGACTCAGTATGGAGAAAAAACCGTGTACTAACCCCTTTGAGTTTCACCGAAAACTCCATTTCAGTCAAATCTACTCAGTTTCTCGTCCGAATTCGCGAAATATGGCTCGTTTCAAATTAAAATATCAATATGATTCAATTATGTGAAATATCCATAATAAATCCGACTCAGTATTGGAGAAAAAACCGTGTACTAACCCCTTTGAGTTTTCACCGAAAACTCCATTTCAGCCAAATCTACTCAATTTCTCGTCCGAATTCCGCGAAATATGGATCGCTACAAATTAAAATATCAATATGGATTAAAGTATGTGAAAATATCCATAATGCATCCGACTCAGTATGGAGAAAAAACCGTGTAACCCTTTGAGTTTTCACCGAAAACTCCATTTCAGCCAAATCTACTCAGTTTCTCGTCCGAATTCCGCCGTTTCTCGTCGAATTTTGAAAAATATGGCTCGGTTCAAATTAAATATCAATATGGATTAAAGTATGTTAAAATATCCATAATCATCCCGACTCAGTTTTAGAGAAAAAACGTGTACGAACCCCTTTGAGTATTCGCCGAAAACTCCATTTCATCAAATCTACTGTTTCTCGTCCGAATTGGCGGAACACGGCTCGTTCAAATTAAAATATCAATATGGATTCATGTATGTGAAAATCCATAATCATCCGGACTCAGTCTTGGAGAAAAATTTGTGTACTAACCCCTTTGAGTTCGCGAAAACCCATTTCCTTCAAATCTACTCAGTTTCTCGTCCGAATTTCACGAAATATGGCTCGTTCAAATTAAAATATCAATATTATTCAATTATGTGGAAATATCCATAATAAATCCGGACTCAGTATGGAGAAAAAACTGTGTACTAACCTCATTGAGTTTCGCCGAAAACTACATTTCCGTCAAATCTACTCAGTTTCTCGTCCGAATTCGTGAAATATGGCTCGTTTCAAATTAAAATATCAATATGTATTCTAGTATGTGGAAATATCCATAAATCCGGACTCAGTATGGAGAAAAAACTGTGTACGACCCCTTGAGTTCGCCGAAAACTCCATTTCGTCAATCTACTCATTTCTCGTCCGAATTTGGCAAAACGCGGCTCGGTTCAAATTAAAATATCAATATGGATTAAAGTATGTGAAATATCTATAATGCATCGACTCAGTATTGGAGAAAAAATTGTGTACTAACCCCTTTGAAGTTTCGACTGAAAACTCCTATTTTCAGTCAGCCACATACTCAATTTCTCGTCCGATTCCGCGAAATATGGCTCGGATTCAAATAAATATCAATATGGATTAAAGTATGTGAAAATAGCCCATAATGCATCCCGAGCTCAGTATCGGAGAAACAACCGTTTACTAAACCCCCCTTTGAGTTTTCACCGAAACTCCATTCAGCAAATCTACTCAATGTTTCTCGTCCGAATTCCGGCGAAATATGGATCGGTTCAAATTATATCAATATGGATTAAAGTATGTGAAAATATCCATAATGCATCCCGACTCAGTATCGGAGAAAAAACCGTGTACTAACCCCTTTGAGTTTTCACCGAAAACTCCATTTCAGCCAAATCTACTCAATTTCTCGTCCGAATTCCGCGAAATATGGATCGCTACAAATTAAAATATCAATATGGATTAAAGTATGTGAAAATATCCATAATGCATCCCGACTCAGTATCGGAGAAAAACCGTGTACTAACCCCTTTGAGTTTTCACCGAAAACTCCATTTCAGCCAAATCTACTCAAGTTCTCGTCCGAATTCCGCGAAATATGGATCGCTACAAATTAAAATGTCAATATGGATTAAAGTATGTGAAAATATCCATAATGCATCCCGACTCAGTATCGGAGAAAAAACCGTGTACTAACCCCTTTGAGTTTTCACCGAAAACTCCATTTCAGCCAAATCTACTCAATTTCTCGTCCGAATTCCGCGAAATATGGATCGGCTTACAAATTAAAATATCAATATGGATTAAAGTATGTGAAAATATCCATAATGCATCCCGACTCAGTATCGGAGAAAAAAACCGTGTACTAACCCCTTTGAGTTTTCACCGAAAACTCCATTTCAGCCAAATCTACTCATTTTCTCGTCCGAATTCCGCGAAATATGGCTCGGTTCAAATTAAATATCAATATGGATTAAAGTATGTGAAAATATCCATAATGCATCCCGACTCAGTATCGGAGAAAAAACCGTGTACTAACCCCTTTGAGTTTTCACCGAAAACTCCATTTCAGCCAAATCTACTCAATTTCTCGTCCGAATTCCGCGAAATATGGATCGGTTCAAATTAAAATATCAATATGGATTAAAGTATGTGAAAATATCCATAATGCATCCCGACTCAGTATCGGAGAAAAAACCGTGTACTAACCCTTTGAGTTTTCACCGAAAACTCCATTTCAGCCAAATCTACTCAATTTCTCGTCCGAATTCCGCGAAATATGGATCGCTACAAATTAAAATGTCAATATGGATTAAAGTATGTGAAAATATCCATAATGCATCCCGACTCAGTATCGGAGAAAAAACCGTGTACTAACCCCTTTGAGTTTTCACCGAAAACTCCATTTCAGCCAAATCTACTCAGTTTCTCGTCCGAATTCCGCGAAATATGGATCGCTACAAATTAAAATATCAATATGGATTAAAGTATGTGAAAATATCCATAATGCATCCCGACTCAGTATCGGAGAAAAAACCGTGTACTAACCCCTTTGAGTTTTCACCGAAAACTCCATTTCAGCCAAATCTACTCAGTTTCTCGTCCGAATTCCGCGAAATATGGCTCGGTTCAAATTAAAATATCAATATGGATTAAAGTATGTGAAAATATCCATAATGCATCCCGACTCAGTATCGGAGAAAAAACCGTGTACTAACCCCTTTGAGTTTTCACCGAAAACTCCATTTTCAGCCAAATCTACTCAGTTTCTCGTCCGAATTCCGCGAAATATGGCTCGGTTCAAATTAAAATATCAATATGGATTAAAGTATGTGAAAATATCCATAATGCATCCCGACTCAGTTATCGGAGAAAAAACCGTTGTACTAACCCCTTTGAGTTTTCACCGAAAACTCCATTTTCAGCCAAATCTACTCAGTTTCTCGTCCGAATTCCGCGAAATATGGCTCGGTTCAAATTAAAATATCAATATGGATTAAAGTATGTGAAAATATCCATAATGCATCCCGACTCAGTATCGGAGAAAAAACCGTGTACTAACCCCTTTGAGTTTTCACCGAAAACTCCATTTCAGCCAAATCTACTCAGTTTCTCGTCCGAATTCCGCGAAATATGGCTCGGTTCAAATTAAATATCAATATGGATTAAAGTATGTGAAAATATCCATAATGCATCCCGACTCAGTATCGGAGAAAAAACCGTGTACTAACCCCTTGAGTTTTCACCGAAACTCCATTTCAGCCAAATCTACTCATTTTCTCGTCCGAATTCCGCGAAATATGGATCGGTTCAAATTAAAATATCAATATGGATTAAAGTATGTGAAATATCCATAATGCATCCCGACTCAGTATCGGAGAAAAAACCGTGTACTAACCCCTTTGAGTTTTCACCGAAAACTCCATTTCAGCCAAATCTACTCACTTTCTCGTCCGAATTCCGCGAAATATGGCTCGCTTACAAATTAAAATATCAATATGGATTAAAGTATGTGAAATATCCATAATGCATCCCGACTCAGTATCGGAGAAAAAACCGTGTACCTAACCCCTTTGAGTTTTCACCGAAAACTCCATTTCAGCCAAATCTACTCAAGTTTCTCGTGCGAATTCCGCGAAATATGGATCGTTCAAATTAAAATATCAATATGGATTAAAGTATGTGAAAATATCCATAATGCATCCCGACTCAGTATCGGAGAAAAAACCGCTGTACTAACCCCTTTGAGTTTTCACGAAAACTCCATTTTCAGCCAAATCTACTCAAGTTCTCCTTCGAATTTCGCGAAATATGGCTCGGTTCAAATTAAATATCAATATGGATTAAAGTATGTGACAATATCCTAATGCATCCCGACTCAGTATCGGAGAAAAAACCGTGTACTAACCCCTTTGAGTTTTCACCCGAAAAACTCCATTTCAGCCAAATCTACTCAGTTTCTCGTCCGAATTCCGCGAAATATGGCTCGGTTCAAATTAAATATCAATCTGGATTAAAGTATGTGAAATATCCATAATTGCATCCCGACTCAGTATCGGAGAAAAAACCGTGTACTAACCCCTTATTTGAGTTTTCACCGAAAACTCCATTTCAGCCAAATCTACTCAGTTTCTCGTCCGAATTCGGACGAAATATGGCTCGGTTCAAATTAAAATATCAATATGATTAAAGTATGTGAAAATATCCATAATGCATCCCGACTCAGTATCGGAGAAAAAACCGTTGTACTAACCCCTTTGAGTTTTCACCGAAAACTCCTTTCAGCCAAATCTACTCAGTTTCTCGTCCGAATTCCGCGAATATGGATCGGTTAAAATTAAAATATCAATATGGATTTAAAGTATGTGAAAATATCCATAATGCATCCCGACTCAGTATCGGAGGAAAAAACGTTGTACTAACCCCTTTGAGTTTTCACCGAAAAACTCCATTTCAGCCAAATCTACTCAATTTCTCGTCCGAATTCCGCGAATATGGATCGCTACAAATTAAAATAGTCAATATGGATTAAAGTATGTGAAAATATCCATAATGCATCCCGCCGACTCAAGTATCGGAGAAAAAACCGTGTACTAACCCCCTTTGAGTTTTCACCGAAAACTCCATTTCAGCCAAATCTACTCAGTTTCTCGTCCGAATTCCGCGAAATATGGATCGGTTCAATTAAAATATCAATATGGATTAAAGTATGTGAAAATATCCATAATGCATCCCGACTCAGTATCGGAGGAAAAAAACCGTGTACTAACCCCTTTGAGTTTTCACCGAAAACTCCATTTCAGCCAAATCTACTCATTTCTCGTCCGAATTCCGCGAAATATGGATCGGTTCAAATTAAAATATCAATATGGATTAAAGTATGTGAAAATATCCATAATGCATCCCGACTCAGTATCGGAGAAAAAACCGTGTACTAACCCCTTTGAGTTTTCACCGAAAACTCCATTTCAGCCAAATCTACTCAGTTTCTCTCGTCCGCGAAATATCGGCAAATATCGTCGAATTCGAAATAATTAAAATAAATCAATATGGATTAAAGTATGTGAAAATATCCATAATGCATCCCGACTCAGTATCGGAGAAAAAACCGTGTACTAACCCCTTTGAGTTTTCACCGAAAACTCCATTTCAGCCAAATCTACTCAGTTTCTCGTCCGAATTCCGCGAAATATGGATCGGTTCAAATTAAAATATCAATATGGATTAAAGTATGTGAAAATATCCATAATGCATCCCGACTCAGTATCGGAGAAAAAACCGTTGTACTAACCCCTTTGAGTTTTCACCGAAAACTCCCATTTCAGCCAAATCTACTCATTTCTCGTCTCCGAATTCCGCGAAATATGGATCGGTTCAAATTAAAATATCAATATGGATATTAAAGTATGTGGAAAATATCCATAATGCATCCGACTCAGTATCGGAGAAAAAACCGTTTGTACTAACCCCTTTGAGTTTCACCGAAAACTCCATTTTCAGCCAAATCTACTCAGTTTTCTCGTCCGATTCCGCGAAATATGGCTCGGTTCAAATTAAATATCAATATGGATTAAAGTATGTGAAAATATCCATAATGCATCCCGACTCAGTATCGGAGAAAAAACCGTGTACTAACCCCTTTGAGTTTTCACCGAAAACTCCATTTCAGCCAAATCTACTCAGTTTCTCGTCCGAATTCCGCGAAATATGGATCGGTTCAAATTAAAATATCAATATTTTTAAAGTATGTGAAAATATCCATAATGCATCCCGAACAGTATCGGAGGAAAAAACCGGTACTAACCCCTTTGAGTTTTCACCGAAAACTCCATTTCAGCCAAATCTACTCATTTTCTCGTCCGAATTCCGCGAAATATGGCTCGGTTCAAATTAAAATATCAATATGGATTAAAGTATGTGAAAATATCCATAATGCATCCCGACTCAGTATCGGAGAAAAAAAACCGTGTACTAACCCCCTTTGAGTTTTCACCGAAAACCTCCATTCAGCCAAATCTACTCAGTTTCTCGTCCCGAATTCCCGCGAAATATGGATCGGTTCAAATTAAAATATCATATGTATTAAAGTATGTGAAAATATCCATAATGCATCCCGACTCAGTATCGGAGAAAAAAACCGTTTTGTACTAACCCCTTTTGAGGTTTCACCGAAAACTCCATTTCAGCCAAATCTACTCAGTTTCTCGTCCGAATTCCGCGAAATATGGATCGGTTCAAATTAAAATATCAATATGGATTAAAGTATGTGAAAATATCCATAATGCATCCCGACTCAGTATCGGAGAAAAAACCGTGTACTAACCCCTTTGAGTATTCGCCAAAACTCTATTTTCGTCAAATCTACTCAGTTTCTCGTCCGAATTCCGCGAAATATGGCTCGGTTCAAATTAAAATATCAATATGGATTAAAGTGTGTGAAAATATCCTAATGCACTCACGACTCAGTATCGGAAGAAAAAACCGTGTACTAACCCCCTTTGAGTTTTCACCGAAAACTCCTTTTCAGACCAAATCTACTCATGTTCTCGTCCGAATTCCGCGAAATATGGCTCGGTTTCAAATTAAAATATCAATATGGATTAAAGTATGTGAAAATATCCATAATGCATCCCGACTCAGTATCGGAAGAAAAAACCGTGTAATAACCCCTTGAGTTTTCACCGAAAACTCCACTTTCAGCCAAATCTACTCAGTTTCTCGTCCGAATTCCGCGAAATATGGATCGGTTCAAATTAAAATATCAATATGGATTAAAGTATGTGAAAATATCCATAATGCATCCCGACTCAGTATCGGAGAAAAAACCGTGTACTAACCCCTTTGAGTTTTCACCGAAAACTCCATTTCAGCCAAATCTACTCAGTTTCTCGTCCGAATTCCGCGAAATATGGATCGGTTCAAATTAAAATATCAATATGGATTAAAGTATGTGAAAATATCCATAATGCATCCCGACTCAGTATCGGAGAAAAAACCGTGTACTAACCCCTTTGAGTTTTCACCGAAAACTCCATTTCAGCCAAATCTACTCATTTCTCGTCCGAATTCCGCGAAATATGGATCGTTCAAATTAAAATATCAATATGGATTAAAGTATGTGAAAATATCCATAATGCATCCCGACTCAGTATCGGAGAAAAAACCGTGTACTAACCCCTTTGAGTTTTCACCGAAAACTCCATTTCAGCCAAATCTACTCATTTCTCGTCCGAATTCCGCGAAATATGGATCGGTTCAAATTAAAATATCAATATGGATTAAAGTATGTGAAAATATCCATAATGCATCCCGACTCAGTATCGGAGAAAAAAACCGTGTACTCACCCCTTTGAGTTTTCACCGAAAACTCCATTTCAGCCAATCTACTCAGTTTCTCGTCCGAATTCCGCGAAATATGGCTCGTTCAAATTAAAATATCAATATGGATTAAAGTTGTGAAAATATCCATAATGCATCCCGACTCAGTATCGGAGAAAAAACCGTGTACTAACCCCTTTGAGTTTTCACCGAAAACTCCATTTCAGCCAAATCTACTCATTTCTCGTCCGAATTCCGCGAAATATGGATCGTTCAAATTAAAATATCAATATGGATTAAAGTATGTGAAAATATCCATAATGCATCCCGACTCAGTATCGGAGAAAAAACCGTGTACTAACCCCTTTGAGTTTTCACCGAAAACTCCATTTCAGCCAATCTACTCATTTCTCGTCCGAATTCCGCGAAATATGGACGTTCAAATTAAAATATCAATATGGATTAAAGTATGTGAAAATATCCATAATGCATCCCGACTCAGTATCGGAGAAAAAACCGTGTACTAACCCCTTTGAGTTTTCACCGAAAACTCTATTTCAGCCAAATCTACTCAGTTTCTCGTCCGAATTCCGCGAAATATGGGCGGTTCAAATTAAAATATCAATATGGATTAAAGTATGTGAAAATATCCATAATGCATCCCGACTCAGTATCGGAGAAAAAACCGTGTACTAACCCCTTTGAGTTTTCACCGAAAACTCCATTTCAGCCAAATCTACTCATTTCTCGTCCGAATTCCGCGAAATATGGATCGGTTCAAATTAAAATATCAATATGGATTAAAGTATGTGAAAATATCCATAATGCATCCCGACTCAGTATCGGAGAAAAAACCGTGTACTAACCCCTTTGAGTTTTCACCGAAAACTCCATTTCAGCCAAATCTACTCATTTCTCGTCCGAATTCCGCGAAATATGGATCGGTTCAAATTAAAATATCAATATGGATTAAAGTATGTGAAAATATCCATAATGCGACTCAGTATCGGAGAAAAAAACCGTGTACTAACCCCTTTGAGTTTTCACCGAAAACTCCATTTCAGCCAAATCTACTCAGTTTCTCGTCCGAATTCCGCGAAATATGGCTCGGTTCAAATTAAAATATCAATATGGATTAAAGTATGTGAAAATATCCATAATGCATCCCGACTCAGTATCGGAGAAAAAACCGTGTACTAACCCCTTTGAGTTTTCACCGAAAACTCCATTTCAGCCAAATCTACTCAGTTTCTCGTCCGAATTCCGCGAAATATGGATCGTTCAAATTAAAATATCAATATGGATTAAAGTATGTGAAATATCCATAATGCATCCCGACTCAGTATCGGAGAAAAAAACCGTGTACTAACCCCTTTGAGTTTCACCGAAAACTCCATTTCAGCCAAATCTACTCATTTCTCGTCCGAATTCGCGAAATATGGATCGTTCAAATTAAAATATCAATATGGATTAAAGTATGTGAAAATATCCATAATAATGCATCCCGACTCAGTATCGGAGAAAAAACCGTGTACTAACCCCTTTGAGTTTTCACCGAAAACTCCATTTCAGCCAAATCTACTCAGTTTCTCGTCCGAATTCCGCGAAATATGGATCGTTCAAATTAAAATATCAATATGGAAAGTATGTGAAAATATCCATAATGCATCCCGACTCAGTATCGGAGAAAAAACCGTGTACTAACCCCTTTGAGTTTTCACCGAAAACTCCATTTCAGCCA
>NW_027421384.1:0-4662 GCF_009905375.1 Apium graveolens
CTGTTCTCATAGATATTTGTGTGGTGACACTATAGCTAGTATGTAGGTGCTTATTATAGAATAAGTTCACTGAACATGACTCGCACATCTGAACAACTGATGGAGTTCACTCACGTGTCAGCAGTTGTTCACATAGTGATAGTTGTACAAGTATCCTTAGACTTGAGGTCATCATAGTCATCTTGTGTACACTGAACTATGCTTTGGTTTAGTTCTTAGTCTCCAGGGACAATTATTAGGGCTCTACTGGGTATAGGAATTTGTACACGAAGATAGTGTATGATCAATAAAGGATCTACCCCTTCCAGTGAAGGAAGCGAATGTTCAAGGCTGATCCACTTATGCTAGTTCAGGAATCTCTGGCCAGAGTAAATGAAATTAGAAAGGAGTTTCTAATTTGTATATAACTAAGCATAGTAAATGGTAAGCAAGTGACTAAATTAGATAGGCTTGACACGAGATCCATGCCTTGTATTTAATCGGGACATTGTAGGGTAGAAGGAGTTTATTGTACGGTAACTATTCACTGAATAGGTTCTTGGTATTCTAGACAGTGAATTCATATTATCCGGATAGTCACGATATGCTGAGAAGTATCCCTCACGATGTAGAATAAATGTGATTAATTAATTAATCATATTTAATAAATTAGAGAATTTATATAAATAATGATAAAATAGTTTTTATTATTTATTTCTACTACCGGCTTAATATTGAACCTACAGGGTCACACCATAAAAAGAGAATGATTTAATGGTGGAGGAATTAATTAATAATGGCTAATAATTATTTATTTTTGAAATAAATAATTAATTGGAAAATTTAATAATTGATTAAATGAGATTTAATTGATTATAAATTAATTAAGAAAAGTTCTTAATATTATTAATTAAGGATTTAATTTTTGGAAATTAAATCAAGAGAGAGAATTATTTCTAAAGTGTTTAGAAAAAGGATTAATAATTAAAAGGTGTTTTAATTATTAATGAGAATAATAAATGGGATAATAATAATATAATATTTATGGGAAAATTTCAGCTAAAAATTTTGCCTATAAATATACTATTATAGACCCTATATTTGATTGGAACCCAAAAACCCAAAAGTTTTAGAAAAACAAATTCTCTCCACCTCCTCCTCCTCCTTAACGTCGTTTTCTTGGTGGATACCGGTGGAGTGCTTCACGTTTGAGGAGCAGCTGCTAAGGATCTCCGATCGTTGCTTTTGGATCGCATATTAAAGGTTAGTAATCGATCCCCTCGTTTTTACCACGATTTATATGCTTTTATTTGGATTTTATGTGTGTAAAAGTGTTTTACCTTGCCCCCGCTGCGATTAAAATCCAACAAGTCCTTAACAATATAACAAGAATTACAGAAGGGGGTTGAATGGAATTCTTGAACCTTTTTCTTGAAATAAAATTGTTCAACTCGATTATAGATATATTTGTTTTGATTAGCACAATGCAGAATGTAAACTTAAATGAATCAAAACATAAGTAATTAAAAACAAGAGTCTTTAAAACTTTCTGGTGGATTTAAACAATTCCACCAGAGATATATATAATATATCGAGAGGACTCTGTGTGCAGAAATGCTCACAGCTGCTTACAAATGAACTACTTAGTTTTCAGGAAATGCTTAAGATTCTGCTTACAAACATTTCTCTGTTTTTGTGTTTTTCTCAGTTTATTTTTTTTTGCTACTCTCTTGGTTTATATAATACCAAGATTACAAAGTCAAAAAGACTGAACAAATATAAAATCTAACAGTCTTAATCTTTGCTGCTTTTCGTCCTCTATTACCCAGTTAATGGGCTTCCACAATGTGTTTGTATCCAACTCGACGGTTGTGTGTCAGCTTTCACTATTCAACTGATGTTTGAATTCTTGATATGATCATCCGTCGACTTTCAGACTATCCGTCGATGACTTAATTGATCATCCGTCGACTGCTATATTAAACATCCGTTGATAGTCATTTGATCATCCGTCGAAGGCTTTGTTAATCATCCGTCGGTAGCTATTTTGACACGTGACTTCATTTCACTTATACAGAATTACAAGACATTACTTATGTACAAATTAATCAACCTATTCTGCATATCTAGTTAAAGTCAACATGACTTATATGCTACTACAGATTTTATACAAAGGTGCATACATCACTGTGCTACAAACTTATTATTGCACAAGCTACTCACTCGATGGATAATAAGTTAATCATCCATCGGGACTATAATGAGTCATCCGTCGGGACTATAATTCTTATCCGTCGAGTGCTACATATTTCACTAAGTAAAATCTACTTAGATGTTTTTTAAGTGATCATCAAGTACACAACATATTCACAACAATCTCCCCCAATTTATGTCTACTAGAATTGTAGCCATAAATTAAGAGATATTGATGATAACAAAACATCCTAAACATATATCTTTAAAGATAAGTAGATAAAACTGAAAGTGCTTCAAATAAACAAAATGTACAAGGTTTGGCTCACAGTCAGTTCAAGATGCTCCTCTAGCCTGAGCAGGTTTTTTAGTTTCTTGAAGGTCTGGATCTTCTTCCAAGCTTTCTGTCGTTTTCTTCAATTTGATTCTGGAGCTGCCTGTGGAATTCTAGTTCAGCAGATTCTGAGAGATCTAGCATTTCTTGCATCTCCAAGAGAGTCTCATTGCTAGAGATACTCAATTGGTCTTCTAGTCTGAAGAATCTTCTCACACCCTTTTCATCCATGAATTCCATCAGCCAGTAGGGCCTTAGATGCACTCTTCCCCTGTGTATGGGATGATTAGAGTCTTAAGAGTGCATCTGTAGCTCTAACACTCCTCAGCTCTTCAATCTTCTTCAATACTAATCTTTTTGCAGTTACATTGAATCCAAAGTTTTTCTTGAAGGACGAATAGACTTTGATCAACACAGCTTGGCTTTCTTGAAGTATCCTGTGAAGAGGCCATGAATCTCCTTCCTCCTTTGTACTTGAACACCAACCTTTCAGGTAGGTTTCTGTATGCATCAATTGCCCTTACTTCATCCAGTTCCTCCAGATAAGGTTAGATCTGAGAATTCTTTGATGTCACACAAGTACAAGTAGTCTCCCCTGTTGACCTTGGGTTGAGCTTTAACTACTACTTGGATTTGAGAGGTGACAGCTTCACTTTCTTAACTGCCCTTGATTTTGTCCTTCTTGGCTTGGTAGGGATTGGAAAGTTGAAGTCAGGAATTGGTAATTTCCCACTCTATTGGCTCATCCTTTGGCACATAGGCTCTTCATGTATGTTCCTGTAGGGGTCCACCACCTTATGTCTTCAAATACCACTGAGGGCTTTGATACTTGAGTTTACCTGGTGTGGATTCCTTAGGAAATTGATCTTCAATTCCTTGTCAACAACATCCAATTTCCTTTTAGTTCTTCTAGCCAATTCTTTCTTTCTTGGGGATTTCTTCTGTTCTTCAATCTTCTTCTTTGATTCAGCAGCTTCAGATGGTTGAGAAGGAATTTGTTGAGAAGAATTCACAGCCTGTAGCTTGGCCAAGATATCAATCTGTTCTTTCTTTTGTTTAGACTTCTTTGTATCTAGAGCAGCTTGCTCTTTTTCCTGCTTTAATCTGGCTTTTTCTTCTTTCTTTGCTTGAGCAACTGTGGATGTCCAGCTACCACACAAATTTCCTTCCATTTCTTTTCTGAATATCTTAGCAATTCTCCTTTTTGAAGCTGAATCAACTGGATCTTTATAGAAGACAATGGATCTTGACAGAAGCTTCTTCTCATCAGGCTGGGTGTCTCATACACAGTGTCCAGGGATTCTTCAAAGATGACTTTGGATAATTTGCCTTGGTTTAAGAATTGTTTCAGCCTTTTGTGATTTGATGCAGGAAGATTGTCCTTTCTCCAGATAGTTTCATGCTCATCTCATTCACACTGATTGGCTTGACATGAGAGTGATGTATGGATGACTTAACTGGCTCCTTGACTAGTTCAAACTTTTTCTGAATTTCCTCATCAATCTTTTCCCAGTGGATTAAACTCACTTTCCTTTTTCAGCAACTTTCAAATTTTCAGCTGCTGCTTCATTAGATCTATACCTCTGCAACTGGTGGCTTGGGATAGTAATTGAAGGTACAATTACTTTGCTGATTTGCACTAGAAGTTTCTCTCCCCCTCTTTTGGTCCTTTCTCCCCCCTTTCTTGATTCTCTCCCCCCCTTTTTGTTATCATCAAGTTGAGGAGTCAGGCCTTGTGCTTTAGCCAGTTGAATGAGAAGATTGTCCGAGTCTGTTGATTTTGAAGAAGAATAGCCACTGAATCTTCAATAACTTGAACTCTGTTTTCCATCTTGGCTAGCTTCTTTCAAGTCTGATTCTCTCCTCAATCTTTAGTAGATCTTGCATGGTACTATATGGGCATAACTGAATCCTTCTCAGAGTTATAGGTCTTCAAGTCAGCTATATCTCTTTTCAATTCATCCACACTGAGATTCTATCTTAAGTGCTGGATCTCTCATTAAATGTAAAGAGTCTAGGTGAGCTTGAAGAACAACCTTGGTACCAGCTCTGAAGCTTCCTGAAGGCCCTGTTGATAGCCATTACTTGTTTGACCAAAGACCCCTCAAATTGTCCCGGTGTAGATTCCTTTGTCCTGCCCATTCAGGTAAACTTAA
>NW_027421385.1:0-8443 GCF_009905375.1 Apium graveolens
TTTCTGAAATTCCATTCGCGTCCATTCGGGGTCGTCAGGGAGTGAATCGGAGCAGAAACGAATGGAACTCAGTTTCCGAATAATCCTCGTAGGGGTAGTACACGAGATCTGGAGCAAAAATTGAGGCGGCCCATTTTTTCGATTTCTCTTCATAATTTGTCCCTATTAATTTATGAAATTGCAATCGCGTCCATTCGGGGTCGTCAGGGAGTGAATCGGAGCTGAAACGAATGGAACTCGGTTTCCGAATAATCCTCGAATAAATTGAGAAGGCCCATTTTTGGAGTAAAAATTTAGGCGGCCCGTCTTATGGATATAGTTTCATAATTTATCCATATGGATTTATGAAATTGCATTCGCGTTTATTTGGGGTCGTCCAGATGTGAATCTGGTGTGAAACGAATGGAACTAGGTTTCAAAATAAATCACGTAGGCCGTAGTACTCGAGGTATGGAGCAAAAATTGAGGAAGCCCATTTTCTGGATATCTTTTCAAATTTATCAATATGGATTTATGAAATTGAATTTGCGTTTATTTGGGGTCGTTCGGAAGTGAATCAGGGCTCAAATAAATGGAACTAGGTTTCCGAATAATTCTCGTAGGGGGTAGTACATGAGGTCTGGAGCAAAAATTGAGGTGCCCATTTTTTGGATTCTTTTCATAATTGTCCCTATGGATTTATGAAATTTCATTCGCATTTATTTGGGGTCGTCCGGAAGTGAATCGCGGCTGAAACGAATGGAACTAGATTTCGGAATGATTCTCGTAAGGGGTAGTACAAGGTATGGAGCAAAAATTGAGGGGGCCCATTTTTTGGATATCTTTTAATAATTTTCCCTATGGATTTATGAAATTGCATTCACGTTTATTTGGGGTTGTCCGGAAGTGAATCGGAGCTGACACGAATGGAACTCGGTTTCCGAATAATCCTCGTAGGGGGTAGTACACGAGGTCTGGAGCAAAAATTGAGGCGGCCCATTTTTTCGATTTCTTTTCATAATTTGTCCCTCTGGATTTATGAAATTGCATTCGCGTCCATTCGGGGTCGTCCGGGAGTGAATCGGAGCTGAAATGAATGGAACTCGGTTTCCGAATAATCCTCGTAGGGGGTAGTACACGAGGTCTGGAGCAAAAATTGAGGCGTCCTGTTTTTTTCGATTTCTTTTCATAATTTGTCCCTCTGGATTTATGAAATTGCATTCGCGTCCATTCGGGGTCGTCCGGGAGTGAATCGGAGCTGAAACGAATGGAACTCGGTTTCCGAATAATCCTCGTAGGGGGTAGTACACGAGTCTGGAGCAAAAATTGAGGCGGCCCGTTTTTTCGATTTCTTTTCATAATTTGTCCCTATGATTTATAAAATTCCAATGGCGTCCATTCGGGGTCGTCCGGGAGTGAATCGGTGTAGAAATGAATGAAACTCGGTTTCCGAATAATCCTCGTAGGTGGTAGTACACGAGGTCTGGAGCAAAAATTGAGGGCCCATTTTTTCATTTCTTTTATAATTTGTCCCTATGGATCGTCCGGGAGTGAATCGGAGCAGAAAGGAATGGAACTCGGTTTCTGAATAATCCTCGTAGGGGGTAGTACACGAGGTCTGGAGCAAAAATTGAGGCGACACGTTTTTTCGATTTCTTTTCATAATTTGTCCCTATGGATTTATAAAATTGCATTCGCGTCCATTCGGGCGTCCGGGAGTGAATCGGAGCTGAAATGAATGGAACTCGGTTCCGAATAATCCTCGTAGGGGGTAGTACACGAGGTCTGGAGCAAAAATTGAGGCGGCCCGTTTTTTTCGATTTTTTTCATAATTTGTCCCTATGATTTATGAAATTGCATTCGCGTCCATTCGGGGTCGTCCGAGTGAATCGGAGCTGAAACGAATGGAACTCGTTTTCCGAATAATCCTCGTAAATTGAGAAGGCCCATTTTTGGAGTAAAAATTTAGGCGGCCCGTTTTGGATTAGTTTCATAATTTCCATATGGATTTATGAAATTGCATTCGCGTTATTTGGGGTCGTCCAGTGAATCGGTCTGAAACGAATGGAACTCGGTTTCAATAATCTCGTAGGGTAGTACACGAGGTATGGAGCAAAAATTGAGGAAGCCCATTTTCGATTCTTTTCAAATTTATCATGGATTTATGAAATTGATTTGCGTTTCGGGGTCGTCGGAGTGAATCAGGCTGAAACGAAGGAACTCGGTTTCCGAATAATCTCGTAGGGGGTAGTACACGAGGTCTGGAGCAAAAATTGAGGCCCTTTTTTGATTCTTTTCATAATTTGTCCCTATGGATTTATGAAATTCATTCGCATTATTTGGGTCGTCCGGAGTGAATCGGCTGAAACGAATGGAACTCGGTTTCCGAATATCCTCGTAGGGGTAGTACACGAGGTATGGAGCAAAAATTGAGGGGCCCGTTTTTTGATTTTTTATAATTTCCCTATGGATTTATGAAATTGCATTCGTCCATTCGGGTCGTCCGGAGTGAATCGGAGCTGAAACGAATGGAACTCGGTTTCCGAATAATCCTCGTAGGGGTAGTACACGAGGTCTGGAGCAAAAATTGAGGCGGCCCATTTTTTCGATTTCTTTTCATAATTTGTCCCTATGGATTTATAAAATTCCAATGCGTCCATTCGGGGTCGTCCGGGAGTGAATCGGAGCTGAAATGAATGGAACTCTTTCCGAATAATCCTCGTAGGGGGTAGTACACGAGGTCTGGAGCAAAAATTGAGGCGGCCCGTTTTTTGATTTCTTTTCATAATTTGTCCCTATGGATTTATAAATTGCATTCGCGTCCATTCGGGGTCGTCCGGGAGTGAATCGGAGCTGAAACGAATGGAACTCGGTTTCCGAATAATCCTCGTAGGGGTAGTACACGAGGTCTGGAGCAAAATTGAGGGGCCCATTTTTTGATTTCTTTTCATAATTGTCCCTATGGATTTATAAATTGCATTCGCGTCCATTCGGGGTCGTCCGGAGTGAATCGGAGCTGAAATGAATGGAACTCGGTTTCCGAATAATCCTCGTAGGGGTAGTACACGAGGTGGAGCAAAAATTGAGGCGGCCCATTTTTTCGATTTCTTTTCATAATTTTCCCTATGGATTTATAAAATTGCATTCGCGTCCATTCGGGGTCGTCCGGGAGTGAATCGGAGCTGAAACGAATGGAACTCGGTTTCCGAATAATCCTCGTAGGGAGTACACGAGGTCTGGAGCAAAAATTGAGGCGGCCCTTTTTTCGATTTCTTTTCATAATTTGTCCCTATGGATTTATAAAATTCCATGGCGTCCATTCGGGTCCGGGAGTGAATCGGCTGAAACGAATGGAACTCGGTTTCCGAATAATCCTCGTAGGGGTAGTACACGAGGTCTGGAGCAAAAATTGAGGCGGCCCGTTTTTTCGATTTCTTTTCATAATTTGTCCCTATGGATTTATAAAATTCATGCGTCCATTCGGGGTCGTCCGAGTGAATCGGAGCTGAAATGAATGGAACTCGGTTTCCGAATAATCCTCGTAGGGGGTAGTACACGAGGTCTGGAGCAAAATTGAGGCGGCCCGTTTTTTCGATTTCTTTTCATAATTTGTCCCTATGGATTTATGAAATTGCATTCGCGTCCATTCGGGTCGTCCGGGAGTGAATCGGAGCTGAAATGAATGGAACTCGGTTTCCGAATAATCCTCGTAGGGGGTAGTACACGAGGTCTGGAGCAAAAATTGAGGCGCCGTTTTTTGATTTTTTCATAATTTGTCCCTATGGATTTATAAATTCATTCGCGTCCATTCGGGGTCGTCCGGGAGTGAATCGGAGCGAAACGAATGGAACTCGGTTTCCGAATAATCCTCGTAGGGGTAGTACACGAGGTCTGGAGCAAAAATTGAGGCGGCCCGTTTTTTCGATTTCTTTCATAATTTGTCCCTATGGATTTATGAAATTGCATTCGCGTCCATTCGGGGTCGTCCGGGAGTGAATCGGAGCTGAAATGAATGGAACTCGGTTTCCGAATAATCCTCAGGGGGTAGTACACGAGGTCTGGAGCAAAAATTGAGGCCCGTTTTTTTCGATTTTTTTCATAATTTGTCCCTATGGATTTATAAATTGCATTCGCGTCCATTCGGGGTCGTCCGGGAGTGAATCGGAGCTGAAATGAATGAACTCTCGGTTTCCGAATAATCCTCGTAGGGGGTAGTACACGAGGTCTGGAGCAAAATTGAGGCGGCCCGTTTTTTCGATTTCTTTTCATAATTTGTCCCTATGGATTTATAAATTGCATTCGCGTCCATTCGGGGTCGTCCGGGAGTGAATCGGAGCTGAAATGAATGGAACTCGGTTTCCGAATAATCCTCGTAGGGGTAGTACACGAGGTCTGGAGCAAAAATTGAGGCGGCCCATTTTTTCGATTTCTTTTCATAATTTGTCCCTATGGATTTATAAATTCCAATGGCGTCCATTCGGGGTCGTCCGGGAGTGAATCGGAGCTGAAACGAATGGAACTCGGTTTCCGAATAATCCTCGTAGGGGGTAGTACACGAGGTCTGGAGCAAAAATTGAGGCGGCCCGTATTTTCGATTTCTTTTCATAATTTGTCCCTATGGATTTATAAAATTCATGGTCCATTCGGGGTCGTCCGGGAGTGAATCGGAGCTGAAATGAATGGAACTCGGTTTCCGAATAATCCTCGTAGGGGTAGTACACGAGGTCTGGAGCAAAAATTGAGGGGCCCGTTTTTTCGATTTCTTTTCATAATTTGTCCCTATGGATTTATAAAATTCCAATGGCGTCCATTCGGGGTCGTCCGGGAGTGAATCGGAGCTGAAATGAATGGAACTCGGTTTCCGAATAATCCTCGTAGGGGGTAGTACACGAGGTCTGGAGCAAAAATTGAGGCGGCCCGTTTTTCGATTTCTTTTCATATTTGTCCCTATGGATTTATAAAATTGCATTCGCGTCCATTCGGGGTCGTCCGGGAGTGAATCGGAGCTGAAATGAATGGAACTCGGTTTCCGAATAATCCTCGTAGGGGTAGTACACGAGGTCTGGAGCAAAAATTGAGGCGGCCCGTTTTTTCGATTTCTTTTCATAATTTGTCCCTATGGATTTATGAAATTGCATTCGCGTCCATTCGGGGTCGTCCGGGAGTGAATCGGAGCTGAAATGAATGGAACTCGGTTTCCGAATAATCCTCGTAGGGGGTAGTACACGAGGTCTGGAGCAAAAATTGAGGCGGCCCGTTTTTTCGATTTCTTTTCATAATTTGTCCCTATGGATTTATAAATTGCATTCGCGTCCATTCGGGGTCGTCCGGGAGTGAATCGGAGCTGAAATGAATGGAACTCGGTTTCCGAATAATCCTCGTAGGGGTAGTACACGAGGTCTGGAGCAAAAATTGAGGCGGCCCTTTTTTTCGATTTCTTTTCATAATTTGTCCCTATGGATTTATAAAATTCATGCGTCCATTCGGGGTCGTCCGGGAGTGAATCGGAGCTGAAATGAATGGAACTCGGTTTCCGAATAATCCTCGTAGGGGGTACACGAGGTCTGGAGCAAAATTGAGGCGGCCCGTTTTTTGATTTCTTTTCATAATTTGTCCCTATGGATTTATAAAATTCATGCGTCCATTCGGGGTCGTCCGAGAGTGAATCGGAGCTGAAATGAATGAAACTCGATTTCCGAATAATCCTCGTAGGGGGTAGTACACGAGGTCTGGAGCAAAAATTGAGGTGGCCCGTTTTTCGATTTCTTTTCATAATTTGTCCCTATGTATTTTATATATTGCATTCGCGTCCATTCGGGGTCGTCCGGGAGTGAATCGGAGCTGAAATGAATAGAACTCGGTTTTCGAATAATCCTCGTAGGGGGTAGTACACGAGGTCTGGAGCAAAAATTGAGGCCCCTTTTTTTGATTTCTTTCATAATTTGTCCCTATGGATTTATGAAATTGCATTCGCGTCCATTCGGGGTCGTCCGGGAGTGAATCGGAGCTGAAACGAATGGAACTCGGTTTCCGAATAATTTTTTCGATTTCTTTTCATAATTTGTCCCTATGGATTTATAAAATTGCATTCGCGTCCATTCGGGGTCGTCCGGGAGTGAATCGGAGCTGAAATGAATGGAACTCGGTTTCCGAATAATCCTCGTAGGGGGTAGTACACGAGGTCTGGAGCAAAAATTGAGGCGGCCCGTTTTTTTGATTTCTTTTCATAATTTGTCCCTATGGATTTATAAAATTCCATTGGCGTCCATTCGGGGTCGTCCGGGAGTGAATCGGAGCTGAAATGAATGGAACTCGGTTTCCGAATAATCCTCGTAGGGGTAGTACACGAGGTCTGGAGCAAAAATTGAGGGGCCCGTTTTTCGATTTCTTTTCATAATTTGTCCCTATGATTTATAAAATTCATTCGCGTCCATTCGGGTCGTCCGGGAGTGAATCGGAGCTGAAATGAATGGAACTCGGTTTCCGAATAATCCTCGTAGGGGGTAGTACACGAGGTCTGGAGCAAAAATTGAGGCCCCGTTTTTTGATTTCTTTTCATAATTTGTCCCTATGGATTTATAAATTGCATTCGCGTCCATTCGGGGTCGTCCGGGAGTGAATCGGAGCTGAAACGAATGGAACTCGGTTTCCGAATAATCCTCGTAGGGGTAGTACACGAGGTCTGGAGCAAAATTGAGGCGCCCGTTTTTTCGATTTCTTTTCATAATTTGTCCCTATGGATTTATAAATTGCATTCGCGTCCATTCGGGGTCGTCCGGGAGTGAATCGGATGAAACGAATGGAACTCGGTTTCCGAATAATCCTCGTAGGGGGTACACGAGGTCTGGAGCAAAAATTGAGGCGGCCCTTTTTCGATTTCTTTTCATAATTTGTCCCTATGGATTTATAAAATTGCATTCGCGTCCATTCGGGGTCGTCCGGGAGTGAATCGGAGCTGAAATGAATGGAACTCGGTTTCCGAATAATCCTCATAGGGGTAGTACACGAGGTCTGGAGCAAAATTGAGGCGGCCCTTTTTTATTTCTTTTCATAATTTGTCCCTATGGATTTTAAATTGCATTCGCGTCCATTCGGGGTCGTCCGGGAGTGAATCGGAGCTGAAATGAATGGAACTCGGTTTCCGAATAATCCTCATAGGGGTAGTACACGAGGTCTGAACCGAAAATCTAGGCGACCCGTTTTTTCGATTTCTTTTCATAATTTGTCCCTATGGATTTATAAAATTGCATTCGCGTCCATTCGGGTCGTCCGGAGTGAATCGGAGCTGAAATGAATGGAACTCGGTTTCCGAATAATCCTCGTAGGGGGTAGTACACGAGGTCTGGAGCAAAAATTGAGGCGGCCCGTTTTTTCGATTTCTTTTCATAATTTGTCCCTATGGATTTATAAATTGCATTCCGTCCATTCGGGGTCGTCCGGGAGTGAATCGGAGCTGAAATGAATGGAACTCGGTTTCCGAATAATCCTCGTAGGGGTAGTACACGAGGTCTGGAGCAAAAATTGAGGGGCCCGTTTTTTCGATTTCTTTTCATAATTTGTCCCTATGGATTTATAAATTCATGCGTCCATTCGGGGTCGTCCGGGAGTGAATCGGAGCTGAAACGAATGGAACTCGGTTTCCGAATAATCCGTAGGGGTAGTACACGAGGTCTGGAGCAAAAATTGAGGCGGCCCTTTTTTCGATTTCTTTTCATAATTTGTCCCTATGGATTTATGAAATTGCATTCGCGTCCATTCGGGGTCGTCCGGGAGTGAATCGGAGCTGAAATGAATGGAACTCGGTTTCCGAATAATCCTCGTAGGGGGTAGTACACGAGGTCTGGAGCAAAAATTGAGGCAGCCCGTTTTTTGATTTCTTTTCATAATTTGTCCCTATGGATTTATAAAATTGCATTCGCGTCCATTCGGGGTCGTCCGGGAGTGAATCGGAGCTGAAACGAATGGAACTCGGTTTCCGAATAATCCTCATAGGGGTAGTACACGAGGTCTGGAGCAAAAATTGAGGGGCCCGTTTTTTCGATTTCTTTTCATAATTTGTCCCTATGGATTTATAAAATTGCATGCGTCCATTCGGGGTCGTCCGGGAGTGAATCGGAGCTGAAACGAATGGAACTCGTTTTCGAATAATCCTCGTAGGGGGTAGTACACGAGGTCTGGAGCAAAATTGAGGCGGCCCGTTTTTTTCGATTTCTTTTCATAATTTGTCCCTATGGATTTATAAATTGCATTCGCGCGCCATTCGGGGTCGTCCGGGAGTGAATCGGAGCTGAAATGAATGGAACTCGGTTTTCCGAATAATCCTCGTAGGGGGTAGTACACGAGGTCTGGAGCAAAAATTGAGGAGCCCATTTTTTAATTTCTTTTCATAATTTGTCCCTATGGATTTATAAATTGCATTCGCGTCCATTCGGGGTCGTCCGGAGTGAATCGGCTGAAATGACTG
>NW_027421386.1:0-152347 GCF_009905375.1 Apium graveolens
GTCTCGTTGTCGGGAGAGGTACTTATACCGGATTTTGCTAATCCTGACATGCAAGATGAAGTTCATATTTTTTAATAATTTTTTCATATGACTAAAATTGATATATCTTAACATCCGTACGGTTGGATCGTCGAAAAAAATCATTTTAAAAATTAATCTTGTAAATCGGGAACGAGTCTCTTTGTCGGGAGGGGTACTTTTACCGGATTTTTCTATTCCTGACATGCAAGATGAAGTTTATTTTTTAATAATTTTTCATATGACTAAAATTGATATATCTTAACATCCATACGGTTGGATCGTCGAAAAAATCATTTTAAAAATTAATCTTGTAAATCGGGAACGAGTCTCGTTGTCGGGGGGGTACTTTTACTGGATTTTTCTAATCCTGACATGCAAGATGAAATTCATATTTTTTAATAACTTTTTCATATGACTAAAATTGATATATCCTAACATCCGTACGGTCGGATCTTCGAAAATATCAATTTAAAAATTAATCTAGTAAATCGGGAACGAGTTTCGTTGTTCGAAGGGGTAGTTTTACTGGATTTTTCTAATCTTGACGTGCAAGATGAATTTCAAATTTTTTAATAATTTTTTCATATGACTAAAATTGATATATCTTAACATCTATACGGTTGAATCGTCGAAAAAAATTATTTTAGAAATTAATCTTGTAAACCGGAAATCTCATTTATAGAGTAATACTTTTACAATGGTTTCCTTGAAACACCATTGTGTAAAGATAAAATAAGACAACGCTTTTTTTATTATAAAACCATTGTGTGAGCATATCAGCTTTTTTCAATCTAACGGCTAATATCTAATCTCATTTCAATCAAGGGCTATCATTGAGACACTTCAGCAATCCGAGTAAAATGTTTACAACCAATCATGGGGTGCCACCTCATCAGGTGGTGCCCATTGAAATTATAAAATAACTATTTCAGACAACTGTTTTGTTCCGTTGTATGAAGTTTTCTAAGACAACCCTTGTAAAAACTGTTGTGTGAATTACACAACGTAATATCTAAAAGCTTGTATGAGACCAATTAAGACAACACTTTTGTTTTAACATAAAACCGTTGTATAAGAATTCGGCTATTTTTCGATCTAACGGCCAATATCAAATCTCATATCAATGAAGGGCTCTCATTTCGCCACGTCAGCAATCCTTGTGAATGATTTACCACCTATCACGTGCTGCCACCTCAATACGTAGTACCCATTGAAATTCCTCAGACAACGGTTTCATTCCGTTGTTTGATGGTTTAGAGGACAACCCTTCTAAAAAACTGTTGTCTCAATTACACAATGTAATGTCAAAACCGTTGTCTTATATCCCTATACTTTAACATTGTAACAACGGTTTGTAATAGTTGTGTTAAAGATCTACAACAACACTATATTTAAAAAACTGTTGTCTGACTCGATGAGAGGATACAACTTGTACAACAGTTTAAAAAAGATGAATATCCGTTGTTCGTTATGGAGCTCTCACAACTATTTTTTCTGTAAAATCAATTCACCGTTGTATGATTTTTAGGACGACGGTTTTTTTTCTAACCGTTGTTTTTCATGCGTTGTCTGATTGCAAATTTCTTGTAGTGTAACCAGCAGCATAATTCAGAGCACAAGTTTAATAATGTCGGAGGAGCGAGGATCACTATTGCAGGTGTCTTGAGGATGAATGAGAATAAGCTCGTGATTAGTATATCCAGAGGACTGGGGCACATGGCTCCACGGGCCCACATGATGAATTGAAGAGGAGAAGTTCTAAAGGTTCATCAGATGTGAATTCAGGAGCAGTTCTCTAGGCTCATCAGATGAGTAATCCAAAAGCATGAGAATCTCTTAGGTTATTAGATTTTTAAACCAAAAATGAGAACTTTATAAGATACATTACAAAAGGACAAGTGCAAGAGGATAATTGGAATTTAAATCCAAAAGGAGAAGGTCTAGCTGTCTGCCTGTCACATGATAAATACAAAGAGAAAAGTTTTGCAATGAATAGACACAAAGACAGAAGCAAAACCTGTAATTAAATATCAAACACGTATAAGTCCCACAAAAAAGCAAGCCGATCGGTATCACAAAAAATGGCACCAAAGTATCTTTTTCCAACAAGGTCGGCGATTGGCAAAGCGCTTGGTTGGAAATCTAAGAATTTTCGGGTGCATTGCATATGCACATATTCCTGACAAGAAAAGAAAAAAGCTAGATGAGATTAGATGAGATTGTCAACAAGTGTATCTTTACCGCATATGACAAAGGTAATAGTGGAAATGATGATCCACTCCTCAGCAAAAGTTCTTAACAAATTCATATATGTTGACACAATTGACATCAGAACCTAGAAGCAATAGTGTAGGTGGGCACCAAAAATATACGGAGTCTCCATGACATCTATAATGCAATAAGTCAGCTGGTACAAACAACCTTTATATGGTTATTCCTTTGTTTTTTAATGATCTACTAAAATTTTAGTAGTGCTTAGTCACTTTCAGAAGATAAAGAATTCTCCCTAATTTAGAAATCTAAAAAAGTAGATGAACAATATGTTCTTACCTGTGTGCCCTTGAACTTGTTGCTGATCTTCTTCTTGTTGGGACCCAGGTCGGGTTCTTGGCTTTGTGACTGTCGTTGCAGAATGAATGTTGGTGTATTGGCCTTGGTGTTGCCCTTATATTGTTCTTAGCTGCAATAGAGGAAAACTACTCAAATTTCAGAAACTAAACATGTTAACATGTTGATGCTTTAAAATAATTAAGATACTAATTTTTAAAAGAAAAAAAAAAAACCAAAGCAATTATAATATATTCTAAATGCATTTTCTCAGTGTAAATTAATTTTGGGTGATCCCCCAGACCTTAAATCTTGAAAAACTATAAAGTGTCAAATTTTATTCAATTACAAATTGAAAACCTTGATATCATAAAATGAATCCATATCTAGTTTAAGATGGTCACATAGACATATATTAAATATATTTCATACAACACCCATAAAACATTAATTAATTACCTACAAAGAAAATAATCACATGAGAGTTAAAATAATTATCTCAAGTTTATCATTACCTAAGCTTAGAGTTTAAAACGGATAACATAATACAATATGTGTGTACAAAAATTTTAGTGGGGTTATTAAGACATACATCTAAAATAATAGAGCTAACATATTGTGAATTTAAACTTCTAGTGATGTTTTTAAGAAATACCAAGTGCTAGAATTGAATGGACTTTCTAGATTTTCTTACCATCTTCATTTTTTAAAAAATAAATGCCAAATAGTAATATTATAATTTGAATAAATATATTTCATAATATTTAGATTTTTAAAAGTAACTCATATGTTTGAGAGAATATTATATTAGATTTTGAAATGATGCAGGTATAATCAAAATTATTTAATTTTCTATGGGAATACAAGATGGACAATCATAGATTAAAAACAATAATTAATGTATTATACCTGCAAAAACCATCTCATAATCTTCTTCTATATTTATGTGGCTTCTCAAACAAACATTTTAAAAGTATTTTGAGGTTCTAGAGTTAAAAGAAATAAAGCTAGTATGATTAGGCTGATAAATATATTCTATTGAATATTGTATAATTTTAAAAAATAAAATACAATATAAAATATTATGATTATAATAGTTTGATATTTTGAGTACAAGCATGTAGGTAAAACATGATAATGATTTGTTAATCATGTAAATTATATAGTATTTAAATGCTATAGGGAGAAACCATCTATACTATACTATTATAATTGATTGGTTTGGTGGGTGGTTAACACCTTCCTAAAATATTTGCTACCACCTTCCAAAAAAAATTTAAACACATATAATTTATCAAAATATTTAATTTATGTATCGAACATAACTACAAACTCTATCATTTGTAGTAGTTATATCTATATTATACTAATTAAACTCAACTTCTTTACAAACTCTACTATACTACTCACATAAAAAAATAATTATATCATTAATTTCATATTTACATTCAATATTTTATAATTTATTTTCTTTTTATGAAAATAAGTATTTTACAAAAGTATGACAAGAAATATTTAAATTACCGGGCACCGCACGAGTTATAGGATAATTTATTGTACAAAATATATATTATTAATTAATAACATATTGTTCAATTTCAATAATTTAATAAATTATTTAATAATCTATTATTCTATTTTATATATTTTATTAAGTGTTTTACTTTTAATAAAAAAAGGTTAATAAGAATTTGGACGATTAATAGAGTACAAAATATATATTATTAATTAATAACATATTGTTCAATTTTAATTAATTTAATAAATTATTTAATAATCTATTATTCTATTTTATATATTTTATTATGTGTTTTACTTTTAATAAAAAAAGGTTAATAAGAATTTGGACGATTAATAGAGTTTGTAGTTAAATTTGATATATAAATTAATTATTTTAATAAATTATAATTTATTTTCTTTTTATGAAAATAAGTATTTTACAAAAGTATGACAATAAATATTAAAATTACCGGGCACCGCAGGGTTATAGGATAATTTATCGTACAAATATATATTATTAATTAATAACATATTGTTCAATTTCAATTAATTTAATAAATTATTTAATAATCTATTATTCTATTTTATATATTTATTAAGTGTTTTACTTTTAATAAAAAAGGTTAATAGAATTTGGGCGATTAATAGAGTTTGTAGTTAAATTTGATATAAAAATTAATTATTTTAATAAATTATATGTGTCTATATTATTTGAAAAGTGCTAACAAAATTTTAGAATAGTGTTAACCAAGATCAAATAAATCAATTATACCATATTTTCCTTCAAAAATGTCAAAATTAATCCGGACAGCGCACAGATTATTAAATAATTTATTATTTTTTTTATAAAATAAGATTATACTAATAATAGGAAAAAAATATTAAAATTAATCCGTGCATCGCCCGGGTTACAGGCTTGTATAACATTAAAGAAGAATTCAATTATCAAATTATTAGTAAATTTATTTTCTGTGAGATACGAAATAAGGTCATATATATATGTTTACTATAATATTTTTGTCCAAATTAGAAAAAAAAGGATTGAAATTTAAGTATCTAATTATAATCAATACATAAAAAAATAAGCGTGCTAAGTCCATTATTACGGTTTAAATAATTATCTTTAGTTTGGTTTCGTATGAGGGATGCCCTCATGTCGAGGAACACGTAATAAAATAAAAAATAACTTTCTTACTAATATTAACTTGCACTTGAATAATTAAACAAAAAAAACCTTTTGCATTAATTTTTGTTGATTCGTAACAAAGGGACGTTAAGTTTTTTTAGCTATGCGTGTAGACTTTAAGACCCGTAAGTCCACTGTACAATTAGACACAATTAAAACATAAATAAGACCGAACCATTTGAACCGGACACATCAAATAACAAAGTTTAGAAACAGTTATATATTAATACTATTTACACATGAAGATGAAAAGGAAAGCCGATCAAATTGCTCAAAAAGTATGATCAAAGAAAAAAAAATCGAAGGAATAAATTGAAAGATGGAGAAGGGATCACACCAAAAGAAACAAAAAAAATAATGAATGGATGAGTTAATTTCTAGAGTTCATATACCCATTTTGAATTCATGGCCTTTTCAATTTATGGGTATTATGATTAATTGATTTCAATTGTTTAGGTATAATGTAAGACCTTATTGTTAATGTGCTTTTGTACATGTGTCGATGTACTCATACCTATCATTTCACAGTTCTTAATCCCATAATCTTACTCAACCTCTTTAATACTTAGTTATATATATATAATGTATATGTATAATATGTATAATATGTATCTTTATGAATATTAGTAGTCCCCGATCCCCATCAATGTTTATTGTTACTCGAATTATGACAAATTAGCAAGCCATCTCGATGTTTTTTAACATGTCATAGAGCCCCATTTAAATATGTTGACAACGATCATGTAAATGCTAAGTTAGTCGACTGCAAGCGTTTTGAGTTCAATTACCCAACTACAAAGGTGTGAGTTTAATTATGTTTTAGCCTATTAACCTAGAAATAAAGTAGTTTAGATTAAAGGTGGGATTATATAATATATATAGATAAATAGGTCGGGTTTTTAGTAAATATGTTTGTATTGGATTTTAATAAGCTCACTTCACGAATGTTGTTTAGCCCAAAATACCGACCAACGATTTATCTTGAATGCGGCTTTAATATATACTACCTAACAACTTATGTGATGCACGAGTTTATATTATTGTGATATAAATAATGCAATGATTCTAATATGATTTTACTGTGAATAATAATATTATTTAATTAGATATTAATATATCTAAATTGGATAAAAATATATACTTTATAAAGCACTAAAAAAATATTATATTTCCGGATTAGAATTTAAGCTATCACTTTGTATTGGATTTTTAGAAAAATATGATTTTATTAGATTTTAGTAAGCCCATTTTATCAAATCCATTGATTTTGAGTAGTCGATCCCATTGTAATGATCAACGATTTATCTTGAGTTCGGCTTTATAGTAGTATAGAATATCGAACAACGCATGCGATGCATGAGCTTATTTTAATATTATAGTTGTAATGTTATGAATCTAATACGAATATATTGTGCATAATAATAATTGAAAATTAATAAATCTAAATTGGATATAGATATATATTATTTAAAGAATTAACAAATTATTATGATTACAAATTGTAAACTTATAATATCTCACTTTGTATTAGTTTTAAGAGGATTGTTTATAATAGATCTTAATAAGCTATCATGTTTATACCATGTAAGCTCATGTTTTTATTATATTTTAATAAGCTCATTTTAATAGGTGTATTAGTACCAAATTTTTCGGTTGAGGCCATAATTCTCATGAACGATTTATCTTGAGTTTGGTTTTAATATAGTAGTATAGATAACATGTGCGATGCACATACTTATTTTAATATGGATGTTATAATATTATATATGACTTTATTATGATTTTATTGTGCATAAAATATTATTTTAGTTCGATATTAATAATCCTAATTTGGATATAGATATAACCTTTCTAAGGATTAACGAATTATTATCATTTTGAATTGTAAATTTATACTCTGTCATTTTGTATTGGTTTTAACAGGATTGTTTGCATTAGATGTAAGCCCATCATACCCAAGTCTGTTGATACCATGTAAGCTCATGTTTGTAGTAGAATTTAGTAAGCACATTTTACTAAGTCCATTGGTCCCAAGTTTTCACGTTGAGCATATAATACTGACCTACAATTTATGTTGAGTTCGTTTTAATATAATAGTATGAAAATAACAACATCAAGTTATCTTTAACGACATACGCTCCTTGCCTAGAAATTGGTTCTCTCAATTAAAAATAGAAGACATTATCCATCCATATGAACAGACACATGAATTGCTAGTGGATGGTACCATGGAGCTTAAAAATGCTGAGGTATGATCTTTTTAACAGCTGCATAGAATTTTATACATAACCTCTGTCCATGTATCATGGTTCGACACTTTGAGGAGTAAAGATAAAAGAAACCAAGTACCTTTTTAAGTCCCTGCTAATTCACTTTTCCATATTATGTCCTTGTCGGAAATACTTTTTGTTACACTTAAAATTCTTTATAAATTTTTTAATGTGTTATATACATTTTTCTGAAATGTACTTGTATATGTAAACAAGAATGCTTGAACTATCTAACACATTGTGGCCCTGGCTATCGGCCAAAAGTAATTAGGAGTCTATAAGGAGGCTTATGTAATCCTCAAAAAAGTAATTAGGTAATGGAAAAGGATTTTCTTCGTGAATTGTGAATTGTGCATGTGATTATATGTATGCAGTAAACACACATGACACAACAAAAGGAACCAAAGAAAAAAATATATTCGTACATGTTTCACGCGAATATTTTAATAGATTAATTAGTCACTAGCTAATTACTATATTGAAACAGGCATAAAAAACCTACTGTTCCATTTATTTCTCTGACACTAATTTTTTTCGTTCATGTACTAGCCATTTGTGACGTGATTAGTTTTTTGTGATCTGCTCAATCCTCTAACTTTAGATCAAGCACGTCATTAAGCATGTCAGGTATATCTTGCAAATTTTCATCAGAGCTGGTCTGTACATTAATGATAACAATTAGATATTCATTAACATTCATTATAGGTTAGAAATTTACCATGTGATCATACAGTTTAAAGAATTACATGAAGTCTCATATGAGCATTCTTTATAATGTTTATTGGAATTATCTGATTAATTATCAGTATAAGCTATATATGCCCTGCTTATTATGAACTTCTTCAGTTACTTCATACTTTTGAGCTAACCATTGGCCAGGAGTGCCATGATACTATCAAGGCAAATTTATTAATAATCAATAAGCAGTTATGCAGTAAGATCTTAGATAAGATTCCTCTTAAATCTTAATAGTGCAACTTTATGAGAAGTTAATATATTGCTTCCAGGACTATATGCTCACCTCAGCCTTTGCTAGAGACGAGGTCTCCGTTGGAGTGGTTCATAAGAAAAGTGCAGGACAGAATTGTATTGAGCATACTAAGGCGAGTTGTGGTGAAATTGGAAAATAAATCAAGGTCAGAACTTTTCATAATTGAAATCCATATAACAACATGCACTCTCGCTTTCTTGTAAGATGTATCTACTTATTTGTAACTATGAGCTCTCTTAGCAGGCAAAGATTTATGTTGCAAATTTATTAACCAATCTAAGTTAAAATAACATTGTTATAAGCCCTCACTTCTCTAAGCAAAGAGTATTGATCTCATATCTTTATTTTAAGTAAGTTAGAGAAGTCATGCTAAAGAGCTTGCAAAGCTTGACTTGTTTTTAGTTTGTAGATAAGACATGAACGATATAAGCCACAATTTTCACTGATGTAAAGCATTATGCAATGATGTTGGTCTAGAGCATATATAAGTTTGAATGCAATAATGTTGCTCATTTTAATTAAAAATTTCTCAATGAGAAATATGATTAAGGTTGATTTACAATAGATCTGACAATTTCGTACAATTGACATGATAATTTTGTGTTTGTGTTCACCTTTTTGGTATACGAACACGAAAATACACGCGTAAATGTAAATTCAGTATAGGTTTTGGGTTTACTTTTAGGTACATGACATGAAATGAAAATACACGAATAGTTAAATAATTAAATAAATATTTCAAAATTTTATAAATACATATTGGGTATAGAAGTTTTAATAAAACAAAATAGAAAATAGTTTCAAATTTGAGTTCAACAAAATTTGACTACACTTGACTCATTATAACTTAATGACTTGAGACTCAACTAGTAAAACTTTAACCCAAAAGTTTGGTAATTAAATATTTTTATTTACATATATTTTATTGAAAGTTACATGAACCACAACACAAAAAGTACACAAACACGAGACGCAACAACACGAATCCATGGGTTGTGTTTGGGTTGCAGAATGTGGTGCAACTTAAGTACTTATTACTCCTATTTTACCGAGTGCTTAAATTTCCTCATACTGTATCCTTTTGTACATCAATTGGTTGAAAGTGTCTCTTCTGTTTATAACATGTTGCCTAAAAGAGCAGCTAGTATTTCAGAGTTTCCAAGATTTACAAATGGATCTTCTTATATATAGGCACTCCATTGAGTATATAGAAAGAGATGATTCCATAGTGGCTCATGGATGGCGGAGTTGATGCTTTCATAAAAGTACATCAAAGCTAGCCATTACATGGTTCTCCACTGCAGCTAGTATCCCTCAAGAAATCTAGTCCACATTTGAGGGAAATTTCTTTGCGCTTTCTTTGCAAAGTTGAGGTGAGTTACGTATGCTATTAAGTTCCTTATTTATTGCATTCACAGCATTCATATTTATAAATGTATGAATCGATATAATTATTAGTAATTTTTGTTTTAAGTAGTGAAATGATGTCAAAATGTGGTAGAAATGTATGAATGTATTTTCTCTATATGTTGTCGGAACACACAAAATTAGCCTTGGGAATTGCAATATCCTAATTTTACGAAGGCAGGTATCCTTTGTTAAAAGTAATCTAATTTGTAATTCTTATAAATTATCTGGTAGAGTATAGAAGATTCTAGTCAGAAGTAATGCAAGCACAGATTCAAGTAATCAGTATAAGCAATAAAAAGTTTCCTGATCTTATTCATGAACCATATTAATGATGTAAATTAATAGTCTTCTTAAGTCTTGCTATATAAACTTGAGATATATCAGTTGTATTAAAGTGAACAAGTGATAATATATAAATTAAAGCATTATGCCTTCTTTATCAATACTGATTCCAACAAATTTGGTATCAGAGCCAAAACATTAATCCAAACCCCAAAATAATTAAAATTCATAAACCCTTCATTATATACAATGGCAGCTTCTAATGAAGCATTATTCAACTATGCACAAAGCAATATTCCAATTTTCAATGATGAAAGCTATGATTTCTGGAGCATCCTGATGAAAACATTGTTCATCTCTCATGATTTATGGGATTTAGTAGAAGATGGCTATGAAGTTGGTGTTACGCAGGAAGAGATAGCATCCTGGTCAGCGGCTAGGCACGATGAATTCAAAAATAATAAGAAAAAAGATGCAAGAACTTTGCACTTTATTCAACAAGGAGTTAGCAAAGCAATCTTTCCCCGTATTATGGGAGCAAAAACATCATAAGAAGCATGGGATCTTTTGCGAAATCAGTTTTCAAGGTTATGAAGCAGTAATTTCAGTAAAGCTGCAATCACTATGGAGAGAATTTGACAACCTGCAGATGAAAGAAGGTGAAAGTACTCTGGAATTCTTTTCTAAGGTGTCAACAATCATTAATCAGATTCGAAGTTATGGAGATACCTTGGATGATAAAAAAAGTTGTCCATAAAATTTTAAGAAGCCTGCCAGCAAAATTTGAGCATGTGGTTGCAGCAATTAAAATTTCTAAGGACTTGTCTAAATGACCGGTGGATGAACTCATGCATGCTCTTGAAGCTAACGAGGAAAGAATTCGTAGATTCTCAAATCAGCCCCTGGAACTAGCTTTTCAAGCAAAAATCAATATAAGAAACAAAAATGATGTTGCACATCAGGAGAACGAGACACGAAAAAAGTACAACAAGAACCAAAATTATAGAAAAGGTAATCAGAATTTACGAGGAAGAGGAGGAAGAAGAAATTTTAATGAAAGAAGCAACTTCAACAATTCCATATGTATCATTTGCTAGCGATCAAATCATGAGTCGAAAAATTGCAAATTCCGATGCTAAAGGTGCAAAGTTTCTAACCATTCTCAGAGAGACTGCTGGTTCCAAAACAGAACTCAAGGAAATGCAATTTTTTAAGAGGAGAGTAAAGAGCCACAAGTGACATTTTCATATATGAATCACTAGCCAGTACAGCAAAAGGAGTGGTATATTGATAGCGCTTGTAGCAATCACATGGCGGGCAAAAAGGAGCTTTTTTCAGAACTTGATAAAAGATATAAATCTAAAGTAAAGATCGGAGATGGGAAAATGTTGAAAATTGAAGGCAAAGGGATCATTACCTTTTATTCTAAAGAAGGTAAGTCTTTAAACATTACTAATGTTCATTATGTTCCTGAATTAACTCAAAATCTATTGAGTATTGGACAGTTAATTCAAAGAGGTTTTTCCATAAATTTTGATGAAGATCATTGTGTTACTTTTGATAAGAAAAAGAAATTCACAGTGGCAAGAGTTAGAATTATTCCAAACAAAACTTTTCATTTAACAATTCCACTGGAAGGTGACGTTGCTTTAAAAAATGTGAAGAACGATGATTCTTTTTTCATGGCATCTAAGGTACGGGCATCTTAACTTTAATGGACTGAAGTTATTAAAAGAGAAAAATATGGTCATAGGTCTGCCTTCCATCTCAAAAAATATTGAAGTTTGTGAAGGTTGTATATATGGGAATATGCACAGATTGCCTTTTCCCAAAACTGCTTGGAGAGCAAGGGCTCCGGTGGAACTAGTTCACTCAGATATATGCGAATCAAGGACTCCATCCATCAATGGCAGCAAATACTTTCTCCTATTCGTGGATGACTACACAAGAGTGATGTGGTATATTTCTTGAAGCAAATATCTGAGGCATTTAACTGTTTTATCCAGTTCAAGGTGCTGGTAGAAAATCCAAGTAAATTTAAAATAAAAACTCTCAAAACTGATCGCGGTGGAGAGTGTATATCTCAAACTTTTCTTAGTTATTGTAAAGAAAAAGGCATAAGGAGGCAGCTAACGGTAAGATATAGTCCTCAGTAAAACGGCGTCGCAGAATGGAAGAATCGAACAATTGTGGAAATGGCCAGAAGCATGTTTAAAGAAAAAGGATTGTCAAATATTTTCTGGACAGAAGCTGTTAATACAGCTATCTACCTTTTGAATACACTACAAGAAAAACGGGTAAATACGACCGTCCAAAAAGCGGTCGTATTTAGTTAAATACGACCGTTTTCGATCGTATTTAACTAAATACGACTGGTTTTTGGACCGGTAGCATTCGGTCGAGTCATATTTAGTAACCGGTCAAATTTAGTATACGGAGCGGCTAAATTCGACCGCTTAAATTCGACCGAATGCGGTCGAATTTGTTTTTCACCAAAAAAATGAAAATCCCGCCCAAAAATTTGATTTTTTTGAAAAAATTTGAAAAGTCCGCCTAAATTTAGGTCATTTAATGATGATGGAACCTGCAGGGTTTACTGATGATGTGGATCAAGGTGAGATAATGTTGATCAAGCTGAGGTAGAAGAAATTTTAACAGTTTGGCCAATATGGGTGGACACCACTGTTTGTTCGCATTCTTTTTTTCCTAGTTGGTGCCTTGTATTCTACTGTAATAGGCTTCTCTGCCAACATAATGTTATGTTTTGTGTATGCATTAGGATTAGTTTTTTTTATTTCTCGATTCATGGATTAACTTGTAAATTTGTGTACGTATTAGTTTGTTTGATGAATGGAATATGTCCATTATTTACTCTCTTTAAAGAAATGCAAGAGCTGCAAAATCTGGTCTCCATAAAATGGAGATTACATTTTACAGCTGTTGTATACTTTAAAGAGAGTAAAACTGGACATGTATACTTTTACCGCCAAACTTAAAATTTAAAAGTTGAAACCATGATGAATATAAGTTAATTGTGATTTTGGTGGATGGTAAACTTTTCAATTTGTGATGGAATTTGGTTGTATTGTCCGATTTAATTTGACTTGTTCATTTGAGGAAGTATTTTTTGATTGCTAGTCTATTGGTCGGATGATTTATGGTTTGTAAATTTCATGGTTGGATGGTTTTGGATTGGTTTTCAGGGGCTTTGATATGTACAAGTAATTTTTTTTTATTTTCATTACTCAACAGACAACGGTTACTCTCATAATCTATAAAACAGTATTCTAAATAAGGTGTTCAGACAACGGTTCTATAGACTCGTTGTTTGAACCACATTTTCCAAACAGTTATAATAATCATTGTCTATATGAGCCTTCCAATTAATACCATTTAACAATGGTATGTAGAAACCATTGTTTGATAAATAACTAGACAACTATTATAATAAATACTTGTTTGAATTACACAACATAAAGGCCAAAATGATTGTCTCAGACTACAAAAACTTAATTTATTAACAACAATTTAAAATTTTGTGGTTAAAGACGTTTTACAACAGTGCATTTTAAAACGGTTGTTTGACTTGGTAATAGAACATCAAAAAGACAACACTTTCAAAAAACAGCTATAACTTTTGTTATACAACCTATCAGACAACACTTTTTCATGTCAAAGAAATCCACCATTGTCTCTCAATTTAGGATAACGGTTTTTTTTCAGCGTTGTTTAAGAGGTGTTGTCTGATAGCAAAATCCTTGTAGTATTGTGGGGGTACTTGTACAAATAATACATATATATGTGTACATGTTGTAAAGCAAACAGGCATGTAATGACAAAAAATTACATTATGGTAATAGAAAATTTTTAGTGTGGTTATTAAGATATTCATCTAACATAATAAAGTTAACATATGTGAATTTACACTTCTACATATGTTTTTGAGAAGTATCAACAATTTATGGCTGACTTTTACACTTTTTTTCTTTTTTAGGAGGCAACAAACTCTTTGGAAAAAGAGATACAGCAGGATATATCAATGTTTGTGGATGCCATCGAGAATATACTTGTGCAACGCATGCGTGCGGAACTACATTCTCTTGATAATACTAGTGTGCTACAATTTTGTAGGCCCAAGTTCTGAAAACCTTCCTACATGGGGCATGGAGTTAATATAGATACTCATCAGTAATAAAATTTTTAGTTTATAAAATCTTAAATTTGATCCTAATGTAGAAAAATTAATTATATTTAAATATTACATTTAAATTAATTTGATAACCGACCAAGTTTTTGGTTACTCTCTCGATCCCTTCGAAATATATACAAATGATTTGGTATTAAGAAATAGTGTAATTTTGAAGAAAAAAAGTAAGAAAAGTGATAAAGTGATGGTACTCATCAATATTTATATATATATATATATAGGGGCTAATCCAATAGGAAACCTCCTTATAATGAAAACTAAAAATTAAAATAATTTTTTTTAAAAATCACGTCAAAACATAGCACATATGATATGCAAATTGATCGTTACGAGGTGGAGAAAAATACAGTGAAGTCGGATTTCAAAAAAAGTTCACCGATTAACGGGAAAAATCAAATAAAAAATGGAGGGGAAAAGCTGGAATTATGGGGGAGCATATTAACCGTGTGTACTACATGTAGGGGGCCATTAGATTAGATTGATCTAAGGGCTGAGATTAGTTTCTTGTTTTATTTTAATTTTAGTTTCTCTTTCATTATTTGCCTATATATATATATATAACTAGTGTAGTGGAAAAGATAGTGGATGTAAGTGAGTAGTTAATTTCTATATAATAAAATTTTACAATTTTAGTAATTTTGAAAATGTATAGAAATGAGACGGAGAGAGTGGGAAATATGCACTGATTAAAAAATTCAAAAATTTATCATTTGTAATTGTGTTTTTGGATTATTAAATAAAATAATAAATTTAATAAATATTTTATTTTGATATATATCATACAACTATAAAAAACAAACAAAAAAGTTATTTCTTTGTTTTTAAACCTTACAAAGAATATGAACTAAAAAAAATAATAAACAAATAGAAAAATTACTTGATTGAAGAATATTAGGTAAAGAATTTTCTAAGAAATTTCCTAGAAATTTCTAATGTTTTATATCCCACCCCTATATAAACTTGGTGTTGCATATACTCCATAATCCCTAATTCCTTGACCACCGCCCCAATCTTGCCATATTTCAGAACTTCAAAATTTAGTATATGACCAACCAATTCGGCTGCAAAGATGGTGAGGAGAGCGGATCCGGGGAAGACATCAGGGTCTTTGTGCTAAAGGTACAACTAATTTCTAATAAATAAGATTTTGATTTGCTTTTTATTATAGGTTGCCACTTTTAATCCATTATTTTTTTCATATGTGTAGCTTTATCAGGGATTGTTTATTATACATCAAAGATCTGGGGAGGTATACATACTAATTTTCTTTTTGATTCTTTTATATTGATTTTTATTTATTTTTATTAAAATAGTGTAATGTTTTGCACAAGAGGTGATAGGAAAGGTCACCCTATCATAGTTGCTGCTAAAGGGAGTTCTGCATAATCTTACCCCAAAACTCGAAAAAGTGTGGCAGCCATCACAGTTGACCCCACTGTAGCAGCACAATACATCCGTCTGTTTTGTCCCTTCATCCCATAAACCATGTCTCTTATTAGGTCATCTGATTCGAATGAGGATGTCATCTGATTGTCCAAGGAGGTCGTAGTCATCCTCTTTGTCACTGTTTTTCAGAACTTGATAAAAGATATAAATCTAAAGTAAAGATCGGAGATGGGAAAATGTTAAAAATTGAAGGCAAAGGGATCATTACCTTTTATTATAAAGAAGGTAAGTCTTTAAACATTACTAATGTTCATTATGTTCCTGAATTAACTCAAAATCTATTGAGTATTGGACAGTTGATGCAAAGATGTTTTTCCATAAATTTTGATGAAGATCATTGTGTTACTTTTGATAAGAAAAAGAAATTCACAGTGGCAAGAGTTAGAATTATTCCAAACAAAACTTTTCATTTAACAATTCCACTGGAAGGTGACGTTGCTTTAAAAAATGTGAAGAACGATGATTCTTTTTTCATGGCATATAAGGTACGGGCATCTTAACTTTAATGGACTGAAGTTATTAAAAGAGAAAAATATGGTCATAGGTCTGCCTTCCATCTCAAAAAATATTGAAGTTTGTGAAGGTTGTATATATGGGAATATACACAGATTGCCTTTTCCCAAAACTGCTTGGAGAGCAAGGGCTCCGGTGGAACTAGTTCACTCAGATATATGCGAATCAAGGACTCCATCCATCAATGGCAGCAAATACTTTCTCCTATTCGTGGATGACTACACAAGAGTGATGTGGTATATTTCTTGAAGCAAATATCTGAGGCATTTAACTGTTTTATCCAGTTCAAGGTGCTGGTAGAAAATCCAAGTAAATTTAAAATAAAAACTCTCAAAACTGATCGCGGTGGAGAGTGTATATCTCAAACTTTTCTTAGTTATTGTAAAGAAAAAGGCATAAGGAGGCAGCTAACGGTAAGATATAGTCCTCAGTAAAACGGCGTCGCAGAATGGAAGAATCGAACAATTGTGGAAATGGCCAGAAGCATGTTTAAAGAAAAAGGATTGTCAAATATTTTCTGGACAGAAGCTGTTAATACAGCTATCTACCTTCTGAATACACTACAAGAAAAATGGGTAAATACGACCGTCCAAAAACCGGTCGTATTTAGTTAAATACGACCGTTTTCGGTCGTATTTAACTAAATACGATCGGTTTTTGGACCAGTCGCATTCGGTCGAGTCATATTTTGTAACCGGTCGAATTTAGTATACGGAGCGGCTAAATTCGACCGCTTAAATTTGACCGAATGCGGTTGAATTTGTTTTTCACCAAAAAATTGAAAATCCCGCCCAAAAATTTGAATTTTTTGAAAAAAATTGAAAAGTCCGCCTAAAATATAAATTCGACCATATATGATTGAAAATATTGTTCTAAATTCGACCGTATACGGTCGAATTAACGAGCACCAGATTTTTAAAAAAAAAATCTCGCCGGAAAATTTTCAAATTCCGACGAGCTTCAAAAAATCCGGCAACCATTCCGATAACTCCGATGTTGCCAAAAATTGAATTTTTCGGTTTAATTTTACACATCAAATTAGTCTACATCGTTCCCACAATTCCAAAATGACCCCAACAATAACATATCAATGATATAATTCATTTTCCGATCAAAATGGTAACTTTTCCGGCCAAATTCAAAATCATATTAATCTTTGTGAAATTTGACGCTTAATATCACAAAACAAAGCTAATAACGTATACAATTGATTATCAACAATTATATTAACATAAAACAATTATCAAGAAAAAAACAATGAATCAAAAATCATACCAAATTCGATTTTACACAAATTTCAAGTTTGCATTTAGAAATTTTCATATACATACTCCTCCAACTTTTCTAAACACAAACTCATAATCAAAAACGAAATTAAAACACAAAATTTCAAAGACCCACATAATTTTTTGTTCGAAAAATAAAGATTAAAGATGAATTTTGGGATGCGCGTGTTTATATGAGTTGTAGAAAAATATAAGAGAAGGGAATTGGTAAATGTTGAAAAGGAGGTTGACCGGAAAAAGAAAGAAATAACGGGGAAAAAAAAGAGGGGCGGGGCCAGGGGAGGGGAGGGGCGGGGCGAGGGGAGGGGTGGGGTGGGGGGGCTGGGGTGGGGTGGGGTGGGTTTTATTTTAGTTTATTAATAGTTTAGTTTTATAAAATGCAAAATCAACCTTTAGATTATTTTTTAAGTGGTTGAATTTGGTGTGTTGGATCTAAATCACGCGGATCGCTGACATGGCACTAAATTTAACTGTCATTGGTTGTATTTAGGAGTGTCAATTTATATTTGTTTCACTTAGTTTTACATTATGAAAATTAAAATTATAATACTATGATTATTTAATCATTTGATTATAAAATAATATATTATTATAAATATTAGAATATATATTTAACAACTAGTTATTGTACTAAACAAATGAAATGAAGATTTTGGTTGATTTAACATATAAACCACCGAAAATAGTTTGCGGTATAATTTAGGATTATAATTTATTTCTAAAAAAATATTGTAATTTGTTAATCTTTTTCATAAAAGATTATAATTTTATAATTTATTTTATCATATCACTAAAATATATAAATTTTGACATCCTTATGGTTGGATCATTCATAAACATTTTGTAAAAAATCGAAACATCGGTATGAGACTAAACACTAGTAAGAAGTATTGGTCAAACTACTAGTTGACTGTTAAAATAACAAATCAAATAAATTTATTTTTCTCTAAAAAACTTATCATATCAATAAATTATATAGATCTTGATATCCTTACGGTTGGGCCATTCATAAACAGTTTTTAAAAAGTCGAAACATCGGTACGGGACTAAACACTAGTAAGAATAACTGGTCAAACTACTAGTTGACTGTTAACATAGCAAACCAAATACATTTATTTTTTTCTAAAAAATTTATCATATCACTAAAATATATAGATCTTAACATCCTTACGTTGGATCATTCATAAACATTTTGTAAAAAATCAAAACATCGGTATGAGACTAAACACTAGTAAGAAGTATTGGTCAAACTACTAGTTGACTGTTAAAATAACAAACCAAATACATTTATTTTTTTCTAAATTTTTTATCATATCATTAAAATATATAGATCTTGACATCCTTATGGTTGGATCATACATAAATTTTTTGTAAAAAATCGAAATATCGGTATGAGACTAAACACTAGTAAGAAGTATTGGTCAAACTACTAGTTGACTGTTAAAATAACAAACCAAATACATTTATTTTTTTCTAAAAATTTTATCATATCACTAAAATATATAGATCTTGACATCCTTACGGTTGGATCATTGATAAACATTTTGTAAAAAATCGAAACATCGGTACGGGACTAAACACTAGTAAGAATAACTGGTCAAACTACTAGTTGACTGTTAAATTAACAAACCAAATACATTTATTTTTTTCTAAAAATTTTAACATATTATTTAAATATATAGATCTTGACATCCTTACGGTTGGATCATTCATAAACATTTTTTAAAAAATAGAAACATCGGTACGGGACTAAACACTAGTAAGGATAACTGGTCAAACTACTAGTTGACTGTTAAAATAGCAAACCAAATACATTTATTTTTTTCTAAAAATTTTATCATATCACTAAAATATATAGATCTTGACATCCTTACGGTTGGACTATTCATAAATATTTTTTTTAAAAAAACAAAAAATTAGTTTGGGACTAAGCACTAGCAAAAAGTAGTGGTCAAACTAGTGATTGACTGTTAAAATAGCAAACCAAATACGTTATTTTTTTTCTAAAATTTATATCATATCACTAAAATATATATAAATCTTAAGATTTGTTTCGTGAACAGCTCGGTTCGCAAATAACTTGTACAAAGTTAATAAGTTACTTATTTAATTTATTTTAAAAAAATTAAATTCCGAAAATAATTAATATTACCGAATGCATTCATAATAGATAAATACAATTGATTTTTACTAAAATTACAATTTTTAAAAAATCGGGAAATTTCCTCTACTTTTGCAACCAATGTTTTAAAAATTCAGGAAATTTCCCGTCATTTCAAAATATGAAATTCGACCGAAAACGGTTGAATTTAGGAGTGTCAAAAAAAACGCTGGCGGGAAAATTTCCCTCTTTTTTTTGGAAAGGCTAAATTCGACCGAATGCGGTTGAATTTAGGAGTACTGCTAAATTCAACCATACAGCCATTTTTTTGGTAAGGCTAAATTCGACCGAATGTGGTTGAATTTAGGAGTACGGCTAAATTCAACCGCATACAGTCACATTTGTTGCTAAATTCGGCCGCATAAATACGACCGTAATTAAATACGACCGCATGCGGTTGAATTTAGCCGCACCCCTTAAATTCAACCGAAAGGGGTTGAATTTGACCCCGGTTGTATTTAATCGGTTGTATTTAGCCTTGTTTTCTTGTAGTGATATCTCTCCAACAAAGGCAGTGTTCAATAAATCACCTTACGAAGCTTGGCATAGGACTGAAGTGGGTCTATAAGATAAAATATAATAAAGATGGAACAGTCCAAAAGCACAAAGCAAGATTAGTATCTAAAGGGTACTTCTCAACAACCAGAAATTGATTTTACTGAAACTTTTGCTCCAGTAGTATGCATGGAGACAATAAGATATGTACTTGCTATTTGTTATAGGAGATAAGCATCAAAAAAGTGGAGAAGAACGTGGAAGATGGTAAGAGAGATGGGAGGATAAAAAATAGCTAACAAAAGGATAGAGGGCAATTCAAATAAAAAAGAGAGACAACGGCATGAAGATTAGAGGGGGATAAATAGTAGAAAATACATAGACTAGAGCAAGTCTTCTAGTAGAACACAAAAATACACTACTTCTTACATTATAATTCAGCTACGTGATTTTGATATAGTGGATCTCTTTTAGGCTGGGCTACAAATCCCACCCGCGGTTTTGATCCTTTACGGGATTTTCCGCCTCACCAAATCGTGGTGTTTTTTACTTGCTATTTTCAGTACGTTATAATCCTAGTTCTTTCATTAAAAACTTATAAATATATTATTAGCATTAACACACATAAATTTGGTAAAAACAATTGGCGCTGTCTGTGGAAAATTTCTAAGGATTTCTACACACCTACATCATGTCCACCAGCGAACCACCACGAAACCCGACAAACACAGAAGGCAACGCTTCCAACAACGAGGAGATGGCTGCAACGTTGAAAAAGCTACAGTCTGAGATGGACAAATGCAGTCGATTTTGATGGAAAGAGCCACGCACCAAACTGGCTAGTGGAAAGGTACTTAGTTGGTTTCGATGTCAACTAAGGTTTCTATTGCACAACATGTGCAAGAATTAAGTACAAAGGTAAATAATCATGAGAGTGAATTAGAAGCGCAGTTTAACAAGAATGTAGAACATGACTTGGATGATGGAAAAACCGGAAGAAGCGAACTTTAAAAAAAAAACTAATCCACGACTAAGTTCAAATGTAATAAAAAACAATATGTAGTCACTAATAATACTTGTAATTAAAAGAAAAAGAGAAACAATAGGTCATAAATAAATGGTTTTAATAAAAAAGGGCCAAAAACAATATAAATGAATTTTATAATCTTTTGAGCATATTTTGTGATTATAATATAATAGGTAATTAAGGTTGGAGGCCATGGAAAAATCATTTTAGAGGAGAACTTAGAAATCATATAATCATTAATTAGAATATAACTTATGATGTTATTAATTTTGTATTAAGTTTTCTTCTTTATCATTGAGAAACGATGTCCAAAATGTCTATATCTCACTTTTGTACTTTCTAAATACCTGTTTGTATTAACGTCACATATATTAACTTACGACCAAATATGTCAGATTGGATGAGTCTGAGTCGGAAATGACTTTTCGATCTATGATAATGGTCATTACCGATCAAAAAGGTCATAAATAACTTTTTCATTTTCTTGAGTATTGGCCCCACCCATTTACATGGCAGCAACGTGAATGTTTAATAAAGTTTGATAACCGACCAAGTTTTTGGTTACTTTTAAATCTACAATTCACCTTTGCTTGGTCCCAGTTTTTCCTACTTGGCATGTATGTGCCACATGTCATGCTTGACTAGGATGTCACGGTGGTCGGTGTCAACTTTGTTTTGTTGGTCTTTTTCATGTTTATAGACAAACAAAGAAATATTTTCATCAATTATATGCGATCACAATGTAACCGACCAACTTCATAAGAAATATTGTTGAAAATGGTCATAAATAGTCTATTTTGATCATTTTTGTATTACACCATTTTATTTTTTGGAAAAACACTAATATATTATTTGAAATTATATAATATAATATATATTTGCACTAAGCTATTTTTTTATAAATTACATAATGTGGTTGAAAAAAAATTGTTGTATTTAGTACCAATTCTTTACTCCTATAAATTGTTTAACTTAAGTATTTAGAAATACATATTCCATAAAAAATAAGTAATTTAGTTTTAAAAGTTCAAATTTTGAATGATTCATGTAGAACTTTTAAATATTACTCTCTCGGTCCCTTTGAAATATATACAAATGGTTTGGTATTAAGAAATAGTGTAATTTTGAAGAAAAAAAGTAAGAAAAGTGAGTAAAGTGATGGTACTCATCAATATTATATATATATATACTAGGGGGCTACTCTAATACAAACCTCCTTATAATGAAAACTAAAAACTAAAATAAGTTTTTTGTTAAATCACGTCAAAACATGGCACATATGGAGAAAAATACAGTGAAGTCGGATTTCAAAAAAAGTTCACCGATTAACGGGAAAAATTAAATCAAAAACGGAGGGAAAAAGGTGGAATTATGTGTAGGAGGGAGCATATAAATCCTGTGTACTACATCTAGGGCGCCCTTGGATTAGATTGATGTAAGGGCTGAGATTAGTTTCTAGTTTTTATTTTAATTTTAGTTTCTATTTGATTATTTGTATATATATATATATATATATATAACTAGTGTAGTGAAAAAGATAGTGGATATAAGTGAGTAGTTAATTCATATATAATAAAATTTTACAATTTTGAGTAACTTTGAAAATGTATAGGATTGAGACAGAGAGAGTGGGAAATATGCACGGATTACAAAATTTAAAAATTTATCATTTGTAATTGTGTTTTTGGATAACTAAATAAAATAATAAATTTAATAAATATTTTATTTTGATATTTATCATACAACTATAAAAAAACAAACAAAAAAGTTATTTCTTTGTTTTTAAACCTTACAAAGAATATGAACTAAAAAAAATAATAGACAAATAGAAAAATTACTTGATTAAAAAATATTAGGTAAAGAAATTTCTAAGAAATTTCCTAGAAAATTCTAATGTTTTATATACCAGGGCCTATATAAATTAAGGGTGTTGAACATACTCGATAATCTGTATTCCTTGACGGTCGCCCCAATGTTACCATATTCCACAACTTCAAAATTGAGTATATGACCAACCAATTGAGCTGCAAAGATGGTGAGGAGAGCGCATCTGGGGAAGACATCAGGGTCTTTGTGCTAAAGGTACAACTAATTTCTAATAAATAAGATTTTGATTTGCTTTTTATTATAGGTTGCCAGTTTTAATCCTTAAATTTTTTCATATGTGTAGCTTTATGAGGGCTTGTTCATTATACATCAAAGATCTGGGTATGTATACATACTAATTCTCTTTTTGATTCTTTTATATTGATTTTTATTTATTTTTATTAAAATAGTGTAATGTTTTGCACAGGAGGTGATAGGAAAGGTCACCTTATCACAGTTGCGGCTAAAGGGAGTTCTGCATAATCTTGCCCCAAAACTCAAAAAAGTGCTGCAGCCATCACAGTTGACTCTACTGTAGCACAATACATCAGTCTGTTTTGTCCCTTCTTCCCATAAACCATGTCTGGTATTAGGTCATCTGATTCGAATGAGGGTGTCATCTGATTGTCCAAGGAGGTCGTAGTCATCCTTTTGTCACTGTCGTGGTTGTACTAATTTTTTTATTATCGATTATCTTTTAAATTCAAGCAATGTAATCGTAGTTTGGAAATAATAGATAAATTAGTTTCATGTTAATTATTATTAATCAAATATTGTTAAATTTGTGAGGATCTATATGCAGATATCTTAAATTGATAATATTAGTTATCTCTTGTATACATTACTCAAAACTACAACAAAGAAGAGTTTATTTCATTCACTTTTATATAAATTATATAGCCAGAACATCTTTTTATTGATTATTAACTATAAATTAAATTTTGAAAATTGAAATAAGTAACAATTACTTTATATAGACAAAAGTTTTAAATAATATCTATCCAACATTCCTATCAAGCAAAGTCTATATAATATGTAATATATCAATTGTATAATAATTTCAAACTAATTTTACTTTACTTATAAGTATTGTTTTGTATGTGTTTAAAAGCCTATCACGTGTGGAGATAAATTTAAAATAAATTTAGTTGGCCAACAATCATCCAAAACAAAAATAAACTCCAAAGAACCCAAAATTTAATATATAAAATAAATTGCGAATCCACAATTAAATTCAAATGTAAACAAAAACAATATGTAATCATAAAGAAATGCTTTTACTAAAAAGAAAACGAGAAAAAAAATGATAAGTAGTGCACCAATCACATCTAATTATGTAAAAAAAGATTAGAAAAATATTATTAATATTATATAGGGATAAAAAAATATAAATGACTTTGAGAATCTCTTGATCATATTTTCAATTATAATATAATAGGTAATTAAGGTTGTAGGCCATGCGAAAATCCTTTCATACGAGAGTATAAAAATCATATAATCATTAATTAGCTTATAATTCTTCTATGTGATTGTGAAATAATGATGAAAATGCCTATGTCTATAGCATTCTTGGAAAACTCTACACTTTCTTCGAACCACCCCTTTTCTTTATTGACCAATTTATTTATTTATTTATTTTCCAAATTTATAGCAGATTTCATTAATAACATGAAAAAAATTCAATCGGTACAAACCCCCAATTCATCATGCAGCCAAGTTGAAAAACAAATAGACGAACTAAATAATTAGCGTCTTTATTTCTGGATTGCTTAACAGACTGAATAAAAATATTCTGAAAATTAAAAATAAAGATAATGGTTTCTCGAGCGATCCAGCCTGCATCTCCACCGAAAACAGTAGTTTCACAATTGCCCTCACATTAATTTCATGGATAGTACAATGTTCAGAGGACCCAATTGCAAAAACTGAGAGGGCCCTCGTGTTATGAACAAAAATATTTTGTGAGAAGTGAGCACATACGCTTTTCACTACCGTATCAAAAGCACCCCAACTATCTACCTGCCGGAAATAATAACTCAATTAAACGAAACGAAAAAGAAGCTAATTTTTGAACAGAATCCATTATTTATTAAAAAAAAGTTAAAAACAAATGATAAAAATGTTGTATGGATGAAGAGAGAGGATGAAGATAGAGATGAAGATGGGTAGAAAGAGTGAAGAAGGAGGTGTGATGATTAGGGTTAAAGGAAAATGGGGCGGCCGACTCTCATCGAGAGAGAGGGAGAATTGATTGACCAATTTTTTAATATTCTTTTTGACATATAATTCTAAACACTCTTTAGCCTTTTCGGATTTTTGCATCTTCAAATGCCTTAATTAATAAAAAGAACTTAGGTGTGTGTAATGTACATAATTATAAAAATAAAAATAACATACAACAAACTTTTTGGTAACTTCTTCAGCCCATTTTGAATTTTGTGCAAGAATGGCAATACACATGTATGCCCAACTGCCCATTTTGAACAAATAGTCGCATTCAATATCTTCACAGTTGTATCATTGTGTATACTACAAAATTAATTTTAATGTAGTCAGTCATAAACACAAAAGCTTCATAATCTATGAGCTAATCTTATTCATATTTTTCACATACATTTTGAAGTTGAATGAGATTTATACGATAAACATATATAAATAATTACTGTCCCACTTGGAATTTGATGCGGCATGGTGTTCTTGGTTTCTTTTCCCTAAACTTGCGATCGGAATGTGATCTAGGTCATTTCCATGCCCGGGTCTCTATATTGGTCTTACAAGTATTTTGGTAATCTTACGGGTGTTCTGATTGCGTGGAGAAGGTAGACTAGGTGTTCGTAAAATAGCACAAGTTCTTCGAGTAAGTCCACGACCACGTCCCATGTCTCTGATTAGCATTTTCCCTGCATACTACAAAGTAATTAGAAAATATTTCCAAGTAATTAGATATCATTCATGCAAGATACTAAATATAACAAAAAAAGACATAATTTCCAAGTCAGATAAATCGTCAAAATAATGAAAAACTAATAAAACAAGATCAAAAGCATTGATAAAATTCTACATACTCTCATTTCATATCATACGATTAAACTTAAAAATCTTAATTAGTATTCGTAAATACAACTCATAGAGAACTAACAACATTAAACCCATATCAAATAAAGACCCAAATAAACCCCCCCTCTAGCTCTTACGCAAACATAGGTATACATAATCGAAACTTGATGTACATGACACAAAATAACAATTCAACTTACTAATTGTATAATTTACATATTTTATTGATATTAAATTATTTTTCTACATCATTATTTCAAAATGAAAGCATTTGTCATCACAAAAGACAACATAGAAAATGAACAATAAGAACTAATGAAGCTCAAAAAACTCAAGCCTTTGAAGAACATATAACTGTGAGATTTAACTCTTACTAAGTTCATAAAAAATTTATAAAATATAGATGAAGAAAACGTTCGGTTATTAGTTTACTATAGAGAGCCACGTTTATTCTCTGCTTCTCCATCATACTTATACATATATATGTATAAACATGAATACACCGTAAACATAAAAACAATCATATGAACAACACAATTGAAACAAATTAACAAATATTTAATGCTAAATATGTTGATTTAAAACAGCCACATTCATTCTCTCTATATATCACACTCATACCTATATATATATATAAATGCATATATATGTATAAAGAGGAACAAAAGATATACATATAAAGAACACACAAAATAAATGAAATAAGTTAGCAAATATAGGTAATTAGGATAACGCATTAATGTTATATATAGTCTATATGTGGTCTTATCTCTTTCAAATTAGTTGTTGATTAAATGTAATCCAACTAATAAATTTACAGTTTTAGGACTATATTTTTTCAAATCTAACCTAAATAATTTTTCTAAAGAATACTTATATAATAATTATTGAACTTTTGTAAAATGGTTTAGAGTTTCATGCAATAAGGGAAAATATAATGGGTTCGTATTAGTTTTCATTCTAGGAAAATAACGACATCATATTTACTATATACACCCTTTTTATCATCTATGCAACTCATGACAGATACTTAATTATTTAATAATGAATAGGAAAGTAGTGTGTTGGTTCAATTAAATGGCGGGTCATTGTTGTACTTCTAAGCATTGCATGTTTATTTATATGCATTTGTATACTTATTTCTTATTTAATTATTAACATATTTAAATTTTGTATAAATTAGTTGTACTTTCTATATATTTACATGTTTACTTAGATGTACTTATATACTTATTTCCTATTTTACTAACCTACTTTAATATTAAACATTAATAAAATATTAATATTCATATTTATGATTAAACGAACACAAAACTAGTATATTCTCATTATTGGTTTTCTTGAGCTTTCTAGGACTTACTTACAGTTTCTCATGTTAGCTTTAATGTTGATATATCATAGAAATCCTTTAGAAAATTACTCCATTCACCACTTGATTAATAAAAAAGAGAGTCTTCTTAACTGTTAGTGGATTTTCCTTCAAAGTCTTAGTTATTACGGTAAGGTAACATGTATGGTTCTTGGTATCCATATTCCATAATCTTTCAAAAATCTTGAGATTCTTACAATACCGAAATCGATTTTCTTGTTTGTCTCCATGCCGACGCACATTAGCAACTTAAATTTTTTATTAGCTCTAATCTCATTAATAATAATGGCTCTGGTGCATAAAAATCTATCTGATCATGTAAATGTATTTGTTATATTGACACACACTAGAAAGACCCTACCTTTGTTTGAATACTCAATTGATTACAATTATTTCCCGTCATACCAGAAAATTTTGATTGCAACATATTTTTGTGAAAGTCATCTCTAAATCACAAAATCTATAATACCACTTTCTAAGAATTTAAATGTATAATAAATTGTTGGAGATTACGAGAAAGAGTTTTTTCTGAGTAATTCCATACAACTTACTCACACAAAACATATACATAAAACTTGCAACTGCAATGAAATAATTTGATCATTTTCTATGAATACAAAACTTAGAAGATTGTCATATTTATGCGGCTAGGTCTACATGGAATTTACAAGAATATTCGCACCTAAGTTAATATGTAATTGAATAAGTACATGATTTAATCACATATAGAAATGCAAAATTATGAACTCGGAGACTATTCTATTTTCATAAAAAAGCAAATTAAAGTGTAGCTTAGCTTGTTTTAAAACAACATACATTTATAATCTTCATATGTACTACCTTTAGTTAGCAAGGAGAGATTCTTTATATATTTTGCATACGAGATAAACACATTAATGCACTACAAGAAAACTGTCAATAGACATCATAGATTAGACATTGGTCACTCGTGTCACCGATGTTAAAAATATTTTTAACATCACCACTTTTAAAAGCAATGTCTTTAGCTTTTTAACATCCTACAGCTTTAAACCGATGTCTAAAAAATTATTAAAATAATTCGAAAAAATATCCCGCTTATTACCAAATTCTTCCCCGCCTTAGGTCAAAAAAAATTGGATGAAATTTTCCGCATTGAATTTTTTGGCTCTCCTAAATTCAATAGATTTTGGTCAAATTTATTATTTGGAAATGGCATGAAATTTCCTATAACTTTTAAAACTTTTGGGGCAAAAGTTGACGGAAATTCCCCTCTATTTTTAAATTTATATTTCTACACAAATCCGTTTGTATGTATCTAATTTGGCCACATTCAATTGTATTTAGTATATTCAGAATTTTTAATAAGTTTTTTAAACTATTTAAATGTTAGTGAATATTTTAAAAAATATGTATCCACACAATAATAACATTCATCCCAACTACAAGTTTATATGGTATAAAAATATATGTGATGAAAGAACTTTTATTTAAATTTTATGATACTTCCGTGAAATTTAAATATATATATAAAAAAATTTTAAAAAATTATGAAAGAATTATCGCATTCCAAGTCCACTGACTACATTCACTGTATTTTTTGACAAAATATTAGTGAGCTAATAATTAACTTGTTTTTGAATCTCTACATTAGATTAGGTAGTATGATTACATAGGGTTATAAATTTAAATTTTAGGGTATCGATTAGGGTTTTAGTTTTTAATTTATATCTCATTTATTTTGAGTAATCTATTACGGATGTGATTATTCGAATTATTTTACAAATTCGAATTTAGGGGTTGAGATTCTTACCATAGAGTATTCCTACTATTTAGAATAATATTAGACCATCCAACCACATGGATGTTAAAATGGTTACAAGAAAATGTTATATGCAAATTTTAACAATTTTTAATCATTAGACCTCGATTATTTTAACAAATAAGGTATCACTAACTTAACTAAATATTTCACCACACAATCTTTTTCGTGGAATTTATGCTCAAATTGACCAACTTCATGATTATAAATTTTTTATTAAAATAACAAGTTGTTAATATAATTTATTATATTTTTAATATTATAATATTTTTAAGAAAAAAGTTAATTAATTACAATTTTAATTTCCTAGAAATTATAAGAAAGCATAAGAAAAATTTTAATCGACATTCCTAAATTCGACCGGTTACAGTTGAATTTAGTGCCACTCCAGTAGTCCCTTGCAGTAGATCTAACACACCAAATTTAACCCCTAAAACATTCATCCAACGGTTGAATTTACATTTAATAAAACCAAATTATAAGTAAAAAAACAAAAAAATTATAAAATAAAATTTTTAACCCGAAGCCCTCCTTTCACTCACCTAACTCACCCCTTCTCTTTTTCTCTCACCGCCGTTATTTTTTTCCACCCTCCAATCTCTCTCTCCCCCTCTATTTCTATTTGTGTCCCTCCCACCATCTTACTCTCCCTCGTGAAGGTAATAATTTCCATTTTCTTGATTTTAACTCGAATTTGACTTTTTACTTTAGGTTGTTTATTGATGTGTTTTGAAGTTACGAATCGATAGATCATTGAACATGAGCGTGTAGATAATTTTTTCATGATTTATGATTGAATGTGTTGCTCCATTTACATGCTTGGTATGTGGTGGGAAAATTGTTTATATTAAGGTTTTTTTAGTTTGGTGAATTTTTTGTTAATGTTGTGTTTTTCTTTACAGACGTTCAATTGATTTTGGCCGGAATCGGTTAAATGCTAGTTATTTGTAAGTTTGGATATGAATATGAGATTGTTGGGTCAATTTTGAGTGTACTTTTTGTTAATTTCATTTTTTTTCTTTACAGACGTTCAATTGATTTTTGTCGGAATCGGTTTAAATGATAGTTGTTTATAAGTTTGGATATGAATGTGAGATTGTTTGATCAATTTTGAGTGTATTAAGTTGAAAAATTGGACTGAAAACTGAGCTTTTTTGGAGAAATTAAAGCTGCTGGAATATGACTGGAACTGGTAAACTCACCGGAATCTGGAAATTTTCCAATTTCCAGCGAGAGATTTGTCTCTTAAAACTGGTGTTTGTTAATTCAACCGAAGGTGGTGGAATTTTGATTCGCATCTTTGACCATATTCGGTCAATTTAATTTTAGGCAGACATTTTAAATTTATTCAATATATTTAATAATTTGGGCGGGATTTTCAATTTTTTGGTGAAAAGTCAAATTCGACTACCTTGGTCAAATTTGGCCAGTTGAATTTAAGCGGTTTTTTTTAAATGGTCAAAATTAGCTGGTCCAATTTACTTTAAAAATGACTGACTTACTAAATATTCCTCCCGTATCATGACCGATCCAGAAACTAAAAGATACGACCGTGTCCTGACATATTTAGGTAAATGCGAGGACTTTTGGCCGGTCGTATTTACCTGTTTTTCTTATAGTGATAGCTCATCTAAATATGAGGGGTTTGTTAAAATGACGTAATATATAAGTTGATCCACATGTTAAATGACTTAATCAAGGGAAAGATGGGATCTAATAAATTCGACATCATAAACTTTGAAATTCTTGAAGAATTGCCCTCACCAATTTTCCAATTTTCAAATAGTTCTTGGCTAAATGATATTATACTTCATTTTGATGTCTCTCAACTTTGTTTCTTTCATTTTGTACTTAGTGGCGCAACAAACCATATGGTTTGTCTAACCCTGTCAGTTATCTACCTCTCTTTCACCTTTTTCAGTTGATGGAAGTGCTTTGGGCGTGGATCCTATCACGTTTTGCTTTTCCAATTAAAATTCAAATAAATTCTCTTGTGTAATAAAGAAATATTTAATCTCATTACATCCTTTATTTGAGAAATTCCATATATTGGCATATTAGTTCTTGTATGTTCTTGCAATGACTTGGTTTGCCAAATGTTCATGGTTGTGCTGGTTAATATGTTAAGAGACACCAACACCAAAGGTAAGTCTCATCTGGAGAAAATTAAGGGTTGAGGTATTTTTTCGACCACTTCAAATTGTTTTCATATTATATCCTTTTCATTTATGAAGGAATAATATATGCAAAGTTTATATGTTTTTTTAATATTTTTTGTTTTAATAAAAGTATTGTTGCTTGATTGTCAGGTTTATTAATTATATCATTCACGGGGATTTAATTAAGTAATTATTTTCAAAATTTTATCTTCTTACTTATTTTCATGTTTATTGGGTTTTTAAAATATTTTTGTTTTTGTTAAAGTATTGTTCCTTGATTAGGTTATAACTGTTCCAGTCATACCTGGTAACGCTTTAAGAGGACATAAGAGAAACTGCAATAGATTAGTTATTCATTCTCCTAATTTTTGTACCTTAAATTTTAGGGAATGAGTGTACTAGTACAACAGATTAAGCATCATCTCTCCCAAGACTTTGAAGAAGGAAGACTGTGCATCTTCACCAGTGTAACAGATTTTTTCTTATGTACACACATTTGCAACATGATGCTCTATGATATGATACATTATTTCTCTACTTGTTTGGGGTCAACTTCAACTTTATACTCACATCCGTGTGCCTCCAGACTCAACTGCAGTTCAGAAGTACACGGTTTAAGTTCCAACTGTATCATTACTGCAAATGTTTGCTTTCCAGCATGGGTGATGGACCCTGGACCTGCTGTGCATTATGGGTGTCAAATTATTAATATTATCAAAACAATTCCATTAGTGTTGCAACTATTCTGAATTTTCAGATGTTTCCAGTAGCCGTGAACCATTTGACCTCTGTGAACAACATTATGGAAATTCCTTTAACCTCCCAAGCCTATTTAACCAGCAGCATAATTCAGAGCACAAGTTTAATAATGTCGGAGGAGCGAGGATCACTATTGCAGGTGTCTTGAGGATGAATGAGAATAAGCTCCTGATTAGTATATCCAGAGGACTGGGGCACATGGCTCCACGGGCCCACATGATGAATTGAAGAGGAGAAGTTCCAAAGGTTCATCAAATGTGAATTCAGGAGCAGTTCTCTAGGCTCATCAGATGAGTAATCCAAAAGCATGAGAATCTCTTAGGTTATTAGATTTTTAAACCAAAAATGAGAACTTTATAAGGTACATTACAAAAGGACAAGTGCAAGAGGATAATTGGAATTTAAATCCAAAAGGAGGTCTAGCTGTCTGCCTGTCACATGATAAATACAAAGAGAAAAGTTTTGCAATGAATAGACACAAAGATCAGAAGCAAAACCTGTAATTAAATATCAAACACGTATAAGTAGCCCACAAAAAAGCAAGCCGAGCAAGGTATCACAAAAAATGGCACCAAAGTATCTTTATCTTCCAACAAAGTCGGCGATTGGCAAAGCGCTTGGTTGGAAATCTAAGAATTTTCGGTTGCATTGCATATGCACATATTCCTGACAAGAAAAGAAAAAAGCTAGATGAGATTAGATGAGATTGTCAAGAAGTGTATCTTTACCGCATATGACAAAGGTAATAGTGGAAATGATGATCCACTCCTCAGCAAAAGTTCTTAACAAATTCATATATGTTGACACAATTGACATCAGAACCTAGAAGCAATAGTGTAGGTGGGCACCAAAAATATACGGAGTCTCCATGACATCTATAATGCAATAAGTCAGCTGGTACAAACAACCTTTATATGGTTATTCCTTTGTTTTGTTTAATGATCTACTAAAATTTTAGTAGTGCTTGAGTCACTTTCAGAAGATAAAGAATTCTCCCTAATTTAGAAATCTAAAAAAGTAGATGAACAATATGTTCTTACCTGTGTGCCCTTGAACTTGTTGCTGATCTTCTTCTTGTTGGGACCCAGGTCGGGTCTTGGCTTTGTGACTGTCCTTGCAGAATGAATGTTGTGTATTGGCCTTGGTGTTGCCCTTGATATTGTTCTTGCTGCAATACAGTAAAACTACTCAAATTTCAGAAACTAGACATGTTAACATGTTGATGCTTTAAAATAATTAAGATACTAATTTTTAAAAGAAAAACAAAAAACCAAAGCAATTATAATATATTCTAAATGCATTTCTCAGTGTAAATTAATTCTGCTCATCCCCAGACCTTAAATCTTGAAAAACTACAAAGTGTCAAATTTTATTTACAATTACAAAATTGAAAACCTTGATATCATAAAATGAATCCATATCTAGTTTAAGATGGTCACATAGACATATATTTAAATATATATTTCATACAACACCCATAAAAACATTAATTAATTCCTACAAAGAAAATAATCACATGAGAGTTAAAAGAATTATCTCAAGTTTATCATTACCTAAGCTTAGAGTTTATAACGGATAACATAATACACATATGTGTGTACAAAAATTTTAGTGGGGTTATTAAGACATACATCTAACATAATAGAGCTAACATATGTGAATTTAAACTTCTATTGATGTTTTTAAGAAGTACCAAATGCTAGAATTGAAATGGACGTTCTAGATTCTTCTTACCATCTTCATTTTTTAAAAAATAAATGCCAAAATAGTAATATTATAATTTGAATAAATATATTTCATAATATTTAGATTTTTAAAAGTAACTCATATGTTTGAGAGAATATTATATTAGATTTTGAAATGATGCAGGTATAATCAAAATTATTTAATTTTCTATGGGAATAGAAGATGGACAATTATAGATAAAAAATAATAAATAATGTATTATACCTGCAAAAACCATCTCATAATCTTCTTCTATATTTATGTGGCTTCTCAAACAAATATTTTAAAAGTATTTTGAGGTTCTGGGTTAAAAGAAATAAAGCTAGTATGATTAGGCTGATAAATATATTCTATTGAATATTGTATAATTTTAAAAAATAAAATACAATATAAAATATTATGATTATAATAGTTTGATATTTTGAGTACAAGCATGTAGGTAAAACATGATAATGATTTGTGAATCATGTAAATTATATAGTTATTTAAATGCTATAGGGAGAAACCATCTATACTATACTATTATAATTGATTGGTTTGGTGGGTGGTTAACACCTTCCTAAAATATTTGCTACCACCTTCCAAAAAAAATTTAAACACATATAATTTATTAAAATATTTAATTTATGTATCCAACATAACTACAAACTCTATCATTTGTAGTAGTTATATCTATATTATACTACTTAAACTCAACTTCTTTACAAACTCTACTATACTACATATATAAAAAATAATTATATCATTAATTTCATATTTACATTCAATATTTTATAATTTACTTTCTTTTTATGAAAATAAGTATTTTACAAAAGTATGACAAGAAATATTAAAATTACCGGGCACCGCACGGGTTATATGATAATTTATTGTACAAAATATATATTATTAATTAATAACATATTGTTCAATTTCAATTAATTTAATAAATTATTTAATAATCTATTATTCTATTTTATATATTTTATTAAGTGTTTTACTTTTAATAAAAAAAGGTTAATAAGAATTTGGACGATTAATACAGCACAAAATATATATTATTAATTAATAACATATTGTTCAATTTTAATTAATTTAATAAATTATTTAATAATCTATTATTCTATTTTATATATTTTATTATGTGTTTTACTTTTAATAAAAAAGGTTAATATGAATTTGGACGATTAATAGAGTTTGTAGTTATATTTGATATATAAATTAATTATTTTAATAAATTATAATTTATTTTCTTTTTATGAAAATAAGTATTTTACAAAGGTATGACAATAAATATTAAAATTACCGGGCACCGCACGGGTTATAGGATAATTTATCGTACAAAATATATATTATTAATTAATAACATATTGTTCAATTTCAATTAATTTAATAAATTATTTAATAATCTATTATTCTATTTTATATATTTTATTAAGTGTTTTACTTTTAATAAAAAAAGGTTAGTAAGAATTTGGGCGATTAATAGAGTTTGTAGTTAAATTTGATATATAAATTAATTATTTTAATAAATTATACGTGTCTATATTATTTTGAAAAGTGCTAACAAAATTTTAGAATAGTGTTAACCAAGATCAAATAAATCAATTATATCATATTTTCCTTGAAAAATGTCAAAATTAATCCGAACAGCGCACGGATTATTAAATAATTTATTAATTTTTTATAAAAATAAGATTATACTAATAATAGGAAAAAAATATTAAAATTAATCCGTGCATCGCACGGGTTACAGGCTTGTATAACATTAAAGAAGAATTCAATTATCAAATTATTAGTAACTTTATTTTCTGTGAGATACGAAATAAGGTCATATATATATGTTTACTATAATATTTTTGTCCAAATTAGAAAAAAAAGGATTGAAATTTAAGTATCTAATTATAATCAATACATAAAAAAATAAGCGTGCTAAGTCCATTATTACGGTTTAAATAATTATCTTTAGTTTGGTTTCGTATGAGGGATGCCCTCAGTGTCGAGGAACACGTAATAAAATAAAAAATAACTTTCTTTACTAATATTAACTTGCACTTGAATAATTAAACAAAAAAAACCTTTTGCATTAATTTTTGTTGATTGGTAACAAAGGGACGTTAAGTTTTTTAGCTATGCGTGTAGGCTTTAAGACCCGTAAGTCCACTGGTATAATTAGACACAATTAAAACATAAATAAGACCGAACCATTTGAACCGGACACATAAAATAATAAAGTTTAGAAACAGTTATATATTAATACTATTTACACATGAAGATGAAAAGGAAAGCCGATCAAATTGCTCAAGAAGTATGATCAAAGAAAAAAAATCGAAGGAAGGAATTGAAAGATGGAGAAGGGATCAGACCAAAAAGAAACAAAAAAAATAATGAATGGATGAGTTAATTTCTAGAGTTCATATACCCATTTTGAATTCATGGCCTTTTCAATTTGTGGGTATTATGATTAATTGATTTCAATTGTTTAGGTATAATGTAAGACCTTATTGTTAATGTGCTTTTGTACATGTGTTGATGTACTCATACCTATCATCTCACTGTTCTTAATCCCATAATCTTACTCAACCTCTTTAATACTTAGTTATATATATATAATGTATATGTATAATATGTATCTTTATGAATATTAGTAGTCCCCGATCCCCATCAACGTATATTGTTACTCGAATTATGACAAATTAGCAAGCCATCTCGATGTTTTTTAACATGTCATAGAGCCCCATTTAAATCTGTTGACAACGATCATGTAAATGCTAAGTTAGTCGACTGCAAGCGTTTTGAGTTCAATTACCCAACTACAAAGGTGTGAGTTTAATTATGTTTTAGCCTATTAACCTAGAAATAAAGTAGTTTAGATTAAAGGTGGGATTATATAATATATATAGATAAATAGGTCGGGTTTTTAATATATATGTTTTTATTGGATTTTAATAAGCTCACTTCACGAATTTTGTTTAGCCCAAAATACCGACCAACGATTTATCTTGAATGCGGCTTTAATATAGTACTACCTAACAACTTATGTGATGCACGAGTTTATATTATTGTGATATAAATAATGCAATGATTCTAATATGATTTTACTGTGAATAATAATATTATTTAATTAGATATTAATATATCTAAATTGGATAAAAATATATACTTTATAAAGCACTAAAAAAATATTATATTTCCGGATTAGAATTTAAGCTATCACTTTGTATTGGATTTTTAGAAAAATATGATTTTATTAGATTTTAGTAAGCCCATTTTATCAAATCCATTGATTTTGAGTAGTAGATCCCATTGTAATGATCAACGATTTATCTTGAGTTCGGCTTTATAGTAGTATAGAATATCGAACAACGCATGCGATGCATGAGCTTATTTTAATATTATAGTTGTAATATTATGAATCTAATACGAATATATTGTGCATATTAATAATTGAAAATTAATAAATCTAAATTGGATATAGATATATATTATTTAAAGAATTAACAAATTATTATGATTACAAATTGTAAACTTATAATATCTCAGTTTGTATTAGTTTTAAGAGGATTGTTTATAATAGATCTTAATAAGCTATCATGTTTATACCATGTAAGCTCATGTTTTTATTATATTTTAATAAGCTCATTTTAATAGGTGTATTAGTACCAAATTTTTCGGTTGAGGCCATAATTCTCATGAACGAATTATCTTGAGTTTGGTTTTAATATAGTAGTATAGATAACATGTGCGATGCACATACTTATTTTAATATGGATGTTATAATATTATATATGACTTTATTATGATTTTATTATGCATAAAAATATTATTTTAGTTCGAAATTAATAATCCTACTTTGGATATAGATATAACCTTTCTAAGGATTAACGAATTATTATCATTTCGAATTGTAAATTTATACTCTGTCACTTTGTATTGGTTTTAACAGGATTGTTTGCATTAGATGTAAGCCCATCATACCCAAGTCTGTTGATACCATGTAAGCTCATGTTTGTAGTAGAATTTAGTAAGCACATTTTACTAAGTCCTATGGTCCCAAGTTTTCACGTTGAGCATATAATACCGACCTACAATTTATGTTGAGTTCGTTTTAATATAATAGTATGAAAATAACAACATCAAGTTATCTTTAACGACATACGCTCCTTGCCTAGAAAATTGGTTCTCTCAATTAAAAATAGAAGACATTATCCATCCATATGAACAGACACATGAATTGCTAGTGGATGGTACCATGGAGCTTAAAAATGCTGAGGTATGATCTTTTTAACAGCTGCATAAAATTTTATACATAACCTCTGTCCATGTATCATGGTTCGACACTTTGAGGAATAAAGATAAAAGAAACCAAGTACCTTTTTAAGTCCCTGCTAATTCACTTTTCCACATTATGTCCTTGTCGGAAATGCTTTTTGTTACACTTAAAATTCTTTATAAATTTTTTAATGTGTTATCTACATTTTTCTGAAATGTACTTGTATATGTAAACAAGAATGCTTGAACTATCTAACACATCGTGGCCCTGGCTATCAGCCAAAAGTAATTAGGAGTCTATAAGGAGGCTTATGTAATCCTCAAAAAAGTAATTAGGTAATGGGAAAGGATTTTTCTTCGTGAATTGTGAATTGTGCATGTGATTATATGTATGCAGTAAACACATATGACACAACAAAAGGAACCAAAGAAAAAATATATTCGTACATGTTTCACGTGAATATTTTATTAGATTAATTAGTCACTAGCTAATTACTATATTGAAACAGGCATAAGAAACCTACTGTTCCATTTATTTCTCTGACACTAATTTCTTTCGTTCATGTACTAGCCATTTGTGACGTGATCAGTTTTTTGTGATCTGCTCAATCCTCTAACTTTAGATCAAGCACGTCATTAAGCATGTCAGGTATATCTTGCAAATTTTCATCAGAGCTGGTCTGTACATTAATGATAACAATTAGATATTCATTAACATTCATTATAGGTTAGAAATTTACCATGTGATCATACAGTTTTAAAGAATTACATGAAGTCTCATCTGAGCATTCTTTATAATGTTTATTGGAATTATCTGATTAATTATCAGTATAAGCTATATATGCCCGGCTTATTATGAACTTCTTCAGTTACTTCATACTTTTGAGCTAACCATTGGCCAGGAGTGCCATGATACTATCAAGGCAAATTTATTAATAATCAATAAGCAGTTATGCAGTAAGATCTTTGATAAGGTTCCTCTTAAATCTTAATAGTGCAACTTTATGAGAAGTTAATATTTTGCTTCCAGGACTATATGCTCACCTCTGCCTTTGCTAGAGACGAGGTCTCCGTTGGAGTGGTTCATAAGAAAAGTGCAGGACAGAATTGTATTGAGCATACTAAGGCGAGTTGTGGTGAAATTGGCAAATAAATCAAGGTCAGAACTTTTCATAATTGAAATCCATATATCAACATGCACTCTCGCTTTCTTGTAAGATGTATCTACTTATTTGTAACTATGAGCTCTCTTAGCAGGCAAAGATTTATGTTGCAAATTTATTAACCAATCTAAGTTAAAATAACATTGTTATAAGCCCTCACTTCTCTAAGCAAAGAGTATTGATCTCATATCTTTATTTTAAGTAAGTTAGAGAAGTCATGCTAAAGAGCTTGCAAAGCTTGACTTGTTTTTAGTTTGTAGATCAGACATGAACGATATAAGCCACAATTTTCACTGATGCAAAGCATTATGCAACGATGTTGGTCTAGAGCATATATAAGTTCCAATGCAATAATGTTGCTCATTTTAATTAAAAATTTCTCAATGAGAAATATGATTAAGGTTGATTTACAATAGATCTGACAATTTCGTACAATTGACATGATAATTTTGTGTTTGTGTTCTCCTTTTTGGTATACGAACACGAAAATACACGTGTAAATGTAAATTCAGTGTAGGTTTTGGGTTTACTTTTAGGTACATGACATGAAACGAAAATACACGAATAGTTAAATAATTAAATAAATATTTCAAAATTTTATAAATACATATTGGGTATAGAAGTTTTAATAAAACAAAATAAAAAATAGTTTCAAATTTGAGTTCAACAAAATTTGACTACACTTGACTCATTATAACTTAATGACTTGAGACTCAACTAGTAAAACTTTAACCCAAAAGTTTGGTAATTAAATATTTTTATTTACATATATTTTATTGAAAGTTACATGAACCTCAACACAAAAAGTACACGAACATGAGACGCCACAACACGAATCCATGGGTCGTGTTTGGGTTGCAGAATGTGGTGCAACTTAAGTACTTATTACTCCTATTTTACCGAGTGCTTAAATTTCCTCATACTGTATCCTTTTGTACATCATTTGGTTGAAAGTGTCTCTTCTGTTTATAACATGTTGCATAAAAGAGCAGCTAGTATTTCAGAGTTTCCAAGATTTACAAATGGATCTTCTTATAAATAGGCACTCCATTGAGTATATAGAAAGAGAGGATTCCATAGTGGCTCATGGATGGCGGAGTTGATGCTTTCATAAAAGTACATCAAAGCTGGCCATTACATGGTTCTCCACTGAAGCTAGTATCCCTCAAGAAATCTAGTCCACATTCGAGGGAAATTTCTTTGCGCTTTTTTGCAAAGTTGAGGTGAGTTACGTATGCTATTAAGTTCCTTATTTATTGCATTCACAGCATTCATATTTATAAATGTATGAATCGATATAATTATTAGTAATTTTTGTGTTAAGTAGTGAAATGATGTCAAAATGTGGTAGAAATGTATGAATGTATTTTCTCTATATGTTGTCGGAACACACAAAATTAGCCTTGGGAATTGCAATATCCTAATTTTACGAAGGCAGGTATCCTTTGTTAAAAGTAATCTAATTTGTAATTCTTATAAATTATCTGGTAGAGTATAGAAGATTCTAGTCAGAAGTAATGCAAGCACAGATTCAAGTAATCAGTATAAGCAATAAAAAGTTTCCTGATCTTATTCATGAACCATATTAATGATGTAAATTAATAGTCTTCTTAAGTCTTGCTATATAAACTTGAGATATATCAGTTGTATTAAAGTGAACAAGTGATAATATATAAATTAAAGCATTATGCCTTCTTTATCAATACTGATTCCAACAAATTTGGTATCAGAGCCAAAACATTAATCCAAACCCCAAAATAATTAAAATTCATAAACCCATCATTATATACAATGGCAGCTTCTAATGAAGCATTATTCAACTATGCACAAAGCAATATTCCAATTTTCAATGATGAAAGCTATGATTTCTAGAGCATCCTGATGAAAACATTGTTCATCTCTCATGATTTATGGGATTTAGTAGAAGATGGCTATGAAGTTGGTGTTACGCAGGAAGAGATAGCATCCTGGTCAGCGGCTAGGCACGATGAATTCAAAAATAATAAGAAAAAAGATGCAAGAACTTTGCACTTTATTCAACAAGGAGTTAGCAAAGCAATCTTTCCCCGTATTATGGTAGCAAAAACATCATAAGAAGCATGGGATCTTTTGCGAAATCAGTTTTCAAGGTTATGAAGCAGTAATTTCAGTAAAGCTGCAATCACTATGGAGAGAATTTGACAACCTGCAGATGAAAGAAGTTGAAAGTACTCTGGAATTCTTCTCTAAGGTGTCAACAATCATTAATCAGATTCGAAGTTATGGAGATACCTTGGATGATAAAAAAAGTTATCCATAAAATTTTAAGAAGCCTGCCAGCAAAATTTGAGCATGTGGTTGCAGCAATTAAAATTTCTAAGGACTTGTCTAAATGACCGGTGGATGAACTCATGCATGCTCTTGAAGCTAACGAGGAAAGAATTCGTAAATCAGCCCCTGGAACAAGCTTTTCAAGCAAAAATCAATATAAGAAAAAAAAATGATGCTGCACATTAGGAGAACGAGACACGAAGAAAGTACAACAAGAACAAAAATTATAGAAAAGGTAATCAGAATTTACGAGGAAGAGGAGGAAGAAGAAATTTTAATGAAAGAAGCAACTTCAACAATTCCATATGTATCATTTGCTAGCGATCAAATCATGAGTCGAAAAATTGCAAATTCCGATGCCAAAGGTGCAAAGTTTCTACCCATTCTCAGAGAGACTGCTGGTTCCAAAACAGAACTCAAGGAAATGCAAATTTTTAAGAGGAGAGTAAAGAGCCACAAGTGACATTTTCATATATGAATCACTAGCCAGTACAGCAAAAGGAGTGGTATATTGATAGCGCTTGTAGCAATCACATGACGGGCAAAAAGGAGCATTTTTCAGAACTTGATAAAAGATATAAATCTAAAGTAAAGATCGGAGATGGGAAAATGTTGAAAATTGAAGGCAAAGGGATCATTACCTTTTATTCTAAAGAAGGTAAGTCTTTAAACATTACTAATGTTCATTATGTTCCTGAATTAACTCAAAATCTATCGAGTATTGGACAGTTGATGCAAAGAGGTTTTTCCATAAATTTTGATGAAGATCACTGTGTTACTTTTGATAAGAAAAAGAAATTCACAGTGGCAAGAGTTAGAATTATTCTAAACAAAACTTTCCATTTAACAATTCCACTGGAAGGTGACGTTGCTTTAAAAAATGTGAAGAACGATGATTTTTTTTTCATGGCATCTAAGGTACGGGCATCTTAACTTTAATGGACTAAAGTTATTAAAAGAGAAAAATATGGTCAATGGTCTACCTTCCATCTCAAAAAACAGTGAAGTTTGTGAAGGTTGTATATATGGGAATATGCACAAATTGCCTTTTCCCAAAACTGCTTGGAGAGCAAGGGCTCCGGTGGAACTAGTTCACTCAGATATATGCGAATCAAGGACTCCATCCATCAATGGCAGCAAATACTTTCTCCTATTCGTGGATGACTACACAAGAATGATGTGGGTATATTTCTTGAAGCAAATATCTGAGGCATTTAACTGTTTTATCCAGTTCAAGGTGCTGGTAGAAAATCCAAGTAAATTTAAAATAAAAACTCTCAAAACTGATCGCGGTGGAGAGTGTATATCTCAAACTTTTCTTAGTTATTGTAAAGAAAAAGGCATAAGAAGGCAGCTAACGGTAAGATATAGTCCTCAGTAAAACGGCATCGCAGAATGGAAGAATCGAACAATTGTGGAAATGGCCAGAAGCATGTTTAAAGAAAAAGGATTGTCAAATATTTTCTGGACAGAAGCTGTTAATACAGCTATCTACCTTCTGAATACACTACAAGAAAAACGGGTAAAAACGACCGTCCAAAAAGCGGTCATATTTAGTTAAATACGACCGTTTTCGGTCGTATTTAACTAAATACGACTGGTTTTTGGACCGGTAGCATTCGGTCGAGTCATATTTAGTAACCGGTCGAATTTAGTATACGGAGCGGCTAAATTCAACCGCTTAAATTCGACCGAATGCGGTCGAATTTGTTTTTCACCAAAAAACTGAAAATCCCGCCCAAAAAATTGAATTTTTTGAAAAAATTTGAAAAGTCCGCCTAAAATTGAATTTTTCGGTTTAATTTTACACATCAAATTACTCTACATCGTTCCCACAATCCCAAAATGACCCCACCAATAACATATCAATGATATAATTCATTTTCCGATCAAAATGGTAACTTTTCCGGCCAAATTCAAAATCATATTAATCTTTGTGAAATTTGACGCTTAATATCACAAAACAAAGCTAATAACGTATACAATTGATTATCAACAATTATATTAACATAAAACAATTATCAAGAAAAAACAATGAATCAAAAATCATACCAAATTCGATTTTACACAAATTTCAAGTTTGCACTTCGAAATTTTCATATACATACTCCTCCAACTTTTCTAAACACAAACTTATAATCAAAAACGAAATTAAAACACAAAATTTCAAAGACCCACCTAATTTTTTGTTCGGAAAATAAAGATTAAAGATAGATTTTGGGATGCGCGTGTTTATATGAGTTGTAGAAAAATAGAAGAGAAGGGGATTGGTAAATGATGAAAAGGAGGTTGACATGAAAAAGAAAGAAATAACGGGAAAAAAAAAAGAGGAAATGAGCAGAGGAGGGGCGGGGAGGGGCGGGGAGGGGCGGGGAGGGGCGGGGCGGGGCGGGGCGAGGGGAGGGGATGGGAGGGAAAAGGGGGGAGGGGTGGGGTGGGGGGCTGGGGTGGGGTGGGTTTTATTTTAGTTTATTAATAGTTTAGTTTTATAAAATGCAAGGTCAACCTTTAGATTATTTTTTAAGTGGTTGAATTTGGTGCGTTGGATCTAAATCACGCGGATCGCTGACATGACACTAAATTTAACTGTCATCGGTTGTATTTAGGAGTGTCAATTTATATTTGTTTCACTTAGTTTTACATTATGAAAATTAAAATTATAATACTATGATTATTTAATCATTTGATTATCAAATAATATATTATTATAAATATTAGAATATATATTTAACAACTAGTTATTGTACTAAACAAATGAAATGAAGATTTTGGTTGATTTAACATATAAACCACCGAAAATAGTTTGCGGTATAATTTAGGATTATAATTTATTTCTAAAAAAATATTGTAATTTGTTAATCTTTTTCATAAAAGATTATAATTTTATAATGTATTTTATCATATCACTAAAATATATAAATTTTGACATCCTTATGGTTGGATCATTCATAAACATTTTGTAAAAAATCGAAACATCGGTATGAGACTAAACACTAGTAAGAAGTATTGGTCAAACTACTAGTTGACTGTTAAAATAACAAATCAAATAAATTTATTTTTCTCTAAAAAACTTATCATATCAATAAATTATATAGATCTTGATATCCTTACGGTTGGGCCATTCATAAAATATAAGCCTCGAATGGCCATAAAGGCTCAGGCTTTAGCTGACTTCATCATTGAATGTACCATCGACAACCAAGAAGTCGGGGGGCAGGAGGATATACAAGACAAGGGCAATAAGAAGGTCGAGACTTCCAAGGCCGAGGTTCCCAAAGAATATTGGGTGCTCTATTTTGTAGGGCATCAAAAACAAAATCAAGTGGAGCCAGATTAGTTTTACAAAGTGTTAGGTCAAAAACACGCAAGCGCACGTGATCAACTTGCAATATATGAATAAGTAAAGTTTGTTCCCATAGAGACCAGTTTTAATAGCTTTATGCACTTATGCAACAATGTATGGTTTTTATTCACTACTAGGACAATTAACAATTTGGTGGGTTATTATACTAAATTACTTACTATGATCAATTTATCAAAACTAAGGTTTATCAACTAAGTGAATTAAATTGAATTATTTATGAGAATAAAAACATGGAGTTCTAACTTCATTAACTACGTCCTTCAGAGTTATGCGATTAGTCGGAATATGCGATGTTGATACTAATTAGATAACACGAAACTAATATACGCTATCTTTCGATACACGTATATCATACCACTCAAATTCCATAACTAAGATGGATATCGAATGGACAGCAATTATGCTTAGACCCTATATGTCTATAAGATTTGAAAACATAACGGTTTAAAGATCAAGTCATCTATAATGATTACATAAGATAGTGTGAGATTGTTAAAATTACACCACGAATCATGTACGTGAAAAGATTCATGAACTTATGCTAGCATGGTAAGTTCTAAACTCTTATATTTACTTTCGCTTCAATAAGAATTAACAAACAATCTTGGATGTTAGCTACACATACAAGATGAATAAGCACAACCAAATTAGGATATCAAATAATCATCACACGATAAATTATGGCAAAGAACTACTGAATTCCATAGATAAATCTGTTAAAACCCCATGACAACGCTTAGCTCATGATAGAACTAATCGTCACCATGGGTCCAAGTGTAAACATGGTCGAAATTATGATTACAAATTACAAGATCAAAAGTATAAGTTCAGAAAACAATGCCAAAAATAAAAAAAAACAAAGTATCGCCTAAGTAGAAGAATATAAAGATGAAACGTAGAACTAAATCTTCTTCTCTTCGGTGATCTCGTGTTCTCGAACTCTTGCCTCTCTCATTTCCTGTTCTCTGGTCAATATCTTTTATTATGCGGGCCTCAGGCTGACCTAACTTGAAACAGGCTTCCAAAACAGACTTGAAATCTGAATTTAGGCTCACGGCATGGCGCGGGCGCGCCAGTATAGGGCGCGGGCCCGTCCCCCACTGTACCTGAGAACCTGCCTTTTGTAAAATCTTCGTTTGAGCTCCCGAAGTCATCTTAATCACTAGTACCACTTCTATAGGTGATCACGGTTGCATTTGGCCTATACAACAAGCCCTTTAAACCCCTAGGCAGCCCTAGTGGATGATTAAGGTCTCGTGAGGGCCTATAGAAGATGAACCCACAAAATCCTCGTAGCCTCGGCTCCTCCACAATCTCCATTCTTGCATTTCTCGCACTAAAAACCACTAAATATGATGGAGAATTGCTTTCTTGCCTCAACTAGTAACTCTGCACAAAACAAACAAAAACACATCAAAAGACACTACATACTTGAGTACAAAACACCAATTCAAATCTTTATAGAGCGTTTCAAGTAGATATAAAATCCACTTATCACAAAGCACTGACGGTTTTCAGATTGAATGTGCTCTGAAGTTGGATTTTCCAACCACAAACAATGAAGCAAAATATGAGGCCTTAATTGCTGGACTTGGCTTAGCAGGGACACTAAGAGTAAAGAATCTCAAGATTTGTGGGGACTCAAGGCTGGTGGTCTCCCATGTCAATGGAGAATTTGAGGCTAGAGACGAAACCATGGCCAAGTATGTTAGGATGGTACGAGCAGTCATGACTCAGTTCGACGACTATCAGGTTGATTATATCCCAAGGGAGGAGAATAAAAAGGCTGATGTGCTTTCCAAGTTTGCCTCCTCTGAAGGTGAAGAAAGCTCCAGAAGTGTACACTTCCGCGTTCTCAAGACACCGAGTATCAATGCAAAGCTAGTAGCTCCTATTGGCATGGGAGAATCATGAATGGATCCAATAAAAGCTCACCAAGAAACCAGATGGTTACCTGATAACATATTTGAAGCATGTAGACTCTCAGTAAGAGCCTTGAGGTATACTCTGATAAATGGGATTATGTACAAAAAGTCATTTGTTATTCCTTATTTAAAATGTTTAAGACCAGATGAGGCACGATTGACCCTAGAGGAAGTGCAAGAAGGAATTTGTGGATAACACTTGGGGGATGGCCTTTAGCCCATAAGGTTACTCGTTTAGGTTTCTATTGGCCAGAGATGATGGCTGATGCCAATAACTATGTAAAGAAATGTGATCGATGCCAGAAGCATGCCCCTGTTGTGAGGCAACCTCCTGAGATATTGATATCTATCAATTCTTCTATCCCCTTTCCAATGTGGGGAATGAACAAACTACGGCCTTTCCCCATGGCTACCACAAAAAGAAAGTATCTGATTGTGGCCATTGACTACTTTACTAAGTGGATCGAGGCTAAGCCATTAGCAAAGATAACCACTAAGCAAGTTGCTCAGTTCCTATGGGAAAATATGATGCGCATATATGGGATTCCACGAATTCTAGTAATAGACAATGGAACATATTTTAACAATGAAGAATTTAAGAAGTATTGTGCGGAAAGTGAAATCGAGTTGTGTTTCACTTCGGTGGCACACCCTCAGGCCAATGGGCAAGTAGAGATTGCCAACTAGATCATCCTTGATGGACTTAAGAAGAGAATCGGGAAGACTATAAATAGTTGGGTTGAGGAGTTACTACCTATCCTTTGGGCCTATAGGACGACATGCCGTGTAACCACTGGTGCAACACCGTTCATGCTGGCCTATGGAACAGAAGCAGTGGTTCCAATAGAAATATCTCATGGATCACCAAGGATCACTGCCTATGACCTGAACAAAATGAGGAAGGACAAAGGCTTGCACTGGACCTTATTGATGAAGTTCATGGCCAGGCGAATGCCAAGATCATTGAGTATCAGACGAAAGCTGTTATAATACAATGAACTAACTAGAGATTTACAGAAGGGGGTTGAATGTAAATCTTAAAACTTTTTCAAGTTTTAAACAGTTTCTAAAGCTATGTGTGTGGACATCAAGTGTGTATGAATAGCAAGTGCAAATGTAGACAAATATAAATTCAAGAACACAGATTGAAACAACACAATGCTTTAAAAACTTTTTGGTGGATTGTTGTTCCACCAAAGATGTATATTTGTAAAGAAATATGTGATATAAAATAATTATACACAACTGCTTCCTAGTACAAACTAGATGATTTTCTCTCAAAGTATTTCTAAACAGCCCTGGAAAATCTTACTAGTTACTAGCTACAACTTGGTTTATATATATCACCAAGTTTACAAGTGAAGAAAAAAATAAAATTAATAATAAAACTGGTCTTCACATGCTTCTTCTTCATTTCTCTGTCGAATGCAATCCAAGGTAAAATAGGAATATTTGAATACTTCCTTATTTTGCACCAGAATGGAAATGCTGCTCTTTTTTTGAATCCTCCAAGAGGCTACCACATTCCAATTGTCTATGTCAACCCATGTGCCTCTGTCAGCTTATGAATTGTCACTGTCAACTGCAATGGGAATAGAACATCCGTTGAAGCTTTATCCGTTGAAGGTTTTATCCGTTGATGCTTCATCAATTGATGCACTTATCCATTGATGCACTTATCCATTGATGCTTTAGCAGTTGAAGCTTTATCCGTTGATGCACTCATCCGTTGATGGATGTTATCCGTTGAAGCTTTAGAGACATCTGTTGAAGCATTGTTTCGTATCCGTTGAAGGCTTGTCACTTATCAGTTGATACTACTTGACTTATACAAAATTACAAGGCATGAAATATTTACAATTGGCCTTCCTATTTGCATATCCACTAGTAGTCAACATGACTTATAAATTCCTACAACTTCTAAGAGTTATATCATTAATACAAAGACTGGAATGTGCCACAAACTAGAATTATTTTAAAGTAAAGCTACTCCATCAATGGATAGCCAAAGTGGTCTTATCCGTTGAGGCTACAAACACTAGATTTCTACTTAAAGTGTTTTGTTAAATTTATCATCAAACTAATGCACATATATTCCTAACAATCTCCCCCATTTTATGTCTACTAGAGTTGTAGGCATAAATTTAAGGTTAACTTGATGATAATAAAAAACTTAACAACTGTATGAAACTAAAGCTTAGTAGAAATAAAAAAGTGATACAAAAATGTATATACAAGAGATAGAGTTGAAGAGTTACAGTGTGTTTTCAAGGGTGCTCCTCTAGTCTGAGCAGTTTATCTTCTTTTTCTTTGTTCCCTTGTTTTCCTCCCAAGTCTCCTGTCATTCTCCCCTATTTGGAGTTGGAGTTGTCTGTAGAATTCAGCTTCATCTTCATCATTGATATCCAACTTAGACTGCATATCTTTAAGAGTTTCATTACTGGCAATCTTAAGTTGGTCTTTAAGTCTGAAAAATCTTCTGACTCCTTTATTCTCTCTGAACTCCATCAAACAATGAGGTTTCTTGTGAATTGTTATTCCATGCTCTGGGTGATTAATGTTCTGGGCAAAGAACTAGACTCCCTCCCTAAACTGAGATACGTTGCAGATTAACGGAATGATTTTTTTAAAATGTTTTCTGGATGATCCAACCATACGGATGTCGAGGGAAGATTATTTTATTAAATAGAAAAAATTCTCGGAATTTTGAAAAATTATCTTCCGCGACTTTAAAAGGAAAATGAATCGAAAGTGTTAACCCCTAAACTGAGATACATTGCAGATTAACGAAACATTTTTTTTAAATGTTTTCTGGACGATTAAACCGTACGGATATCGAGGGAAAGTGATTTTATTAACTAGAAAAAATTCTCGGAATTTTTAAAAATTATCTTTCGTGACTTTATAAGGAAAATGAATTGAAAGTGTTAACCCCTAAACTGAGATACGTTGCGGATTAATGGAACGATTTTTTTAAAATGTTTTCTGGATGATCCAACCGTACGGATGTAGAAGGAAAGTGATTTTATTAACTAGAAAAAATTATCTTCCATGACTTTATAAGGAAAATGAATCGAAAGTGCTAACCCCTAAACTGAGATACGTTGTAGATTAACGGAACAATTTTTTTAAAATGTTTTCTGGACGATCCAACCGTACGGATGTCGAGGGAAGGTGATTTTATTAACTAGAAAAAATTCTCAGAATTTTTAAAAATTATCTTCCGTGACTTTATAAGGAAAATGAATCGAAAGTGCTAACCCCTAAACTGAGATACGTTGCGGATTAACAGAACGATTTTTTTAAAATGTTTTCTAGACGATCCAACCGTACGAATGTCGAGGGAAGGTGATTTTATTAACTAGAAAAAATTCTTGGAATTTTTAAAAATTATTAATAATAGAAATAGAAAGAAGATATAATTTATTAATTTAAATATAATCACACACAGTAATCGGAGACAAACATTAATATTTACACCCTTAATAATTGTGTTCAAATAAGAACATAATTATTGGCCTCTAACAGTTAGGTCGTTAGTTTCTTTCTCTTATTACTTTCTTTCTTCTTTTTCTCCTCAGTACTTCTCTTTCCTCTGTTAATCGGTTAATTTGTTTTCCGTTACTCTGTTAATTTGTTCATCGAGGCAAATTATTTCATCAAGGTGACCATCTACACTTCATTTTAAGTAATGAATTCATCTTTATAAGTTCATTTTGATAAGTTTGTTCCAGTGGCTTAATTTGGTTTGTGGTGATAATGGAGAACTTTAATTTGGTTCTTTTTAATGGTTTGTGGTGATGTGGTGACAACGGTTTGTGGTGATGTGGTGAAACATAAATTTAAATAGTATAATTTAAATTTAAACTTTTATACTTTTATTGGGGAAAATTGGTTTGTGGTGATCAATTGTTATTAAAATTTAGTTGTCTTGCTATCCTCTAGAGGAAACCAAGTTGATTTCTGTAGTGATTGTGATTAATTTGTGTTTTTAGATAGTTTCATTAGTATTGTGATATAGTTTGATGATGGTAACTATTAAAACTGTCATCTTGATAATGCTTTTTTTTATAGTTACATGTCAACACCCTCCAACATGACTTTTCTAGATACTATACTTCTAAATGTTCTGCAATAATTTATATTACAAAAATATAAGATGCTTCATGGATTAAGGTCTTTTTGAATTTTCTAGTTTATTGGTAAAGGTCATGAAATTTGGTGCTCATCATTTGTGAGTAGTTCATGAACTCATAGATTGAACCGGAAAACTACAATCTCTGTTAAATGTCACTACCAAGTAACCAAGTAGCTGACCTCTAAATAGATTGGTATTTTCTGGATGGCCATTAAGAAACCTTACAAAGTTAAAACAGAAAACAACTGTCAATATACTTGTAAAGGCCATAGGCATTTACTCTGCATAAAGAATTTCATGAAGAGCAGCTATCATACATGTTTCTAACTATGTACATTTGCTAAACTACTAGTTAAGATTGATTGTTTAAGTGATGACAAAAATGTTGAGACCGTCACTGATGTAATTATGCACAATTGACTTGGACAAGACAAGTGCCAAAATGTGATCCAATGTACAATGGAACCAGTATACTTTGCATCATAATAAGTTTGAAATAGCAAAACAAGGCTTTCCTGTATTATGTTTATACTTGTTGATATTCTACTGTCATTCTAATGTCCTTATACTTATTGATTAATTTGGTTTCTTGTTAATATAAGATGGATATGTCATGGTTACGAGCTGATAGAAGAACGAAAGAGTTTCAAAGAGGTGTTGAAGATTTATTATTGTTTGCATAGAAGAACGAAAGAGTAAATCATGTACAAGTTGCGCACATAGTAAATCATGGAAAGCTCAAATGGTTAAAAATCATCTTTTTCAATATGGTATCGATCAAACTTATACACGTTGGATATGGCATGGGGAGTCAAACTTAGTAGAAAGTCCTGTACCGACTAAAATAGATAGTACTTCAGAATGTATTAATCAATTTTCCACAGGAATGGATATACCTAACGACAATGAAGATGATATTTCTTCCGATTCTTCAGATTTTATCAACCATGTTAAAGGTGAACATCAGCCACTTTATCCCATATGTTAGAGTTATACTAAGTTAAAGGCTTTAGTTAAGACAATTTGAAAGTGAAGCATGGTATGTCTGATTCATGCTTTTCTGATGTTCTAGTACTAATCGGGTCTATGCTCCCGGAAGGCAACAATATACCTTCTTCCTTCACTGAAGTAAAAAAAAAACCTTATGTTCATTAGGAATGGGGTATGAAAAGATACACGCATATCCGAATGATTATTTATTTTACCGTGGTGAGAGAGATGAGGATGAGACTACATGTCGCATATGTAAGGCCTCTAGATGGAAATTGAATCGGAAAGGAGAGGAATGAGAAAGGGGTCCCTACTAAGGTTTTATGGTATTTTTCGTTGATACCGAGATTAAGAAATTTATTCAGTACATCGCACATTGTAAAAGAAATGACATGGCATGACACTGGGCGACAAAATGATGATAAAATGAGGCATCCAGCTGACTCAAAAACATGGAAAGATGTCGACCAAAACTGGCCTAATTTTGAATCAGAGACCAGGAACCTTCGATTAGCTTTATCTGCTGATAGTTTCAATCCCTTTCATGGAAACCGTACTGATCACTCAAGTTGGCCTGTTTTGCTATCAATTTATAACCTTCCTCCCTGGCTTTGTAAAAAGAGAAGATATATTATGCTCTATTTATTAATATCAGGACCAACTGAGCCAGGAAATGATATCGACGTGTACCTTCAACCACTTATAGAAGATTTACAGGAGTTGTGGCAAGGGAAACAAGTTTACGACGCATATTAAGAAGAATCTTTCATACTTAGGGGCATTTTATTATGGACAATAAGTGATTATCCAGCCTAAGGGAACTTATTGGGAAACATCATTAAAGGTTATAATACGTGTACTATATGCATTGATCAAAGAAAAGCTACCAGGCTTGTTAATTACCACAAGATGGTGATCATGAGGCATCAGAGGTGGTTGCCCCGGCATCATCCGTATAGAAAGCAGAAATTGGCTTTTGATAACACTATAGAGAAGGAGGGTGCTCCTATTCCGTTAACTGGAGAACAAGTTTTTCAAAGAGTACAACATCTGAGGGGTCATGTCTTTGGCAAGACACAACGCCCACTTCGATGGAAGAAAGGTGAAGCTCGACCCATATGGAAGAAGGTTTCTATATTCTTCCAACTCGAGTACTGGAAGTTTTTTCTAGTTAGGCATGTCCTCGATGTGATGCATATCGAGAAAAATATATGTGAAGCTTTGCTTGGAACTTTTGCTAAATATTCTGGGAAAGACAAAAGATCGGGAGTCTGCGCGTCTTGACATGGCTGAAATGGGAATAAGAACAGAGTTGAGGCCAAAAAATCCTGGAAAGAAAGAGAAGGTGCAGTTGGCGTCATGGAACTTATTACATGGTGAAAAAAACTGTTTGCTCATTCTTTCTTAAAATGAAGTTATCAGATGGATTTTGTTCCAATATCAAGAATCTGGTATATATGGAAAATCTGCGACTTGGTAGAATGAAATCGCATGATTGTCACACAATAATGCATCATTTGCTTCCAATTTCAATTCGGTTAGTACTGCAAAAAGAAGTCAGGTGCACAATTATTAAGTTTTATCTCTTCTTCAAGGCAATTTGCAGTAAAGTCGTCGATATAGATAAACTGGAAAAAACCCAATCCCAGTTGGTAGAAACATTATACCAGCTTGAAAAAAATTTCCCTCCCTCGTTCTTTGATGTGATGATCCATCTCTCAATTCATCTTGTAAGAGAGGTTAAACTTTGCGCGCGGGTCAATATTCCTACGTTGGATGTATCCTTTCGAAAGATATATGAAAGCATTTAAGGGATATGTACGGAATGCAGCTCTTCCTGAAGGATGTATTGTCGAGGTATATATCGCTGAAGAGGCCGTCGAGTATTTGGTAAATTTTGAAGAAGCTACCATAGGATTGTCGCAAAATGCTAGGCAAGAGCAGAATGCTGGCAGACCTTTATCTGGTACAACTATGATAAAACCAATCAATCACGACTTGCACCTAGCACATTTATGTTTTCAGCAAAATAGTAATGACATAAGGCCATATTTTGAGTAAGCAGTTATTGAAATATGTGTGTGTGTTATTTCCTTATTTTGTGCATTTTGATTAATATAAAAAATCCGTGGATTTTACTCGCAGGGAGCGTATGGCATCTTTGATGAGGAGATTCAAACACCATGAAAATGACGAAGTCTGGCTAAAAAATAAGCAAAATGATACATTCTCCACATGGTTCAGGAAAAAGGTATGATTTTTATTTGGTTTTAACATTATATGTAGGCCTAATTAATCTGCTCAAAATAATTAGTCATACTCAAAGATGTTATTTTAACAAATCTAGTAATTCAAATTCATTAATTAGTAATTTTCCTTGGATGCAAATTACATTTTTGATACCTTAAAAATAGAATGATTATTATATAAGAGAAGAATGCAGTAAAATACCTCTCTCAACCTTTATTTTCTAGTTTTACCCTAATAAAAGACTTGTTATTTTACATGTTGTCTCTATACTTTTATTTGTGTTTCCTGTGTGTTATTTTTACATTTTTCAAACTTTCCTTTATACCACTAAATAATAGTACTGCCACTGAAATGCTTTGCTTCTGCAACTAAAAGTTCAGACAGAAAATAAGGGGAAATATAAAAATCAATAAATCTATAATCAAGAAAATAAGTAAAAAGATGCCTCAGTACTTTTATATTTTTATAGTAGCATGAAGAACATTTAGTTTATTTAAAAAAGGTGAAAATAGTAATAGCTATGTCTATCATGATAATTAAATATTAAATACTATAAATATATAAATAATTCAATATGTCTTTTCTCACTAAAACGTAATGAACCTCCCTTTTATTATTTCACTTATAAAATTGTATAATAATTTAGCTTTCATGCTCTCGCTAAAATTAATAAATTTGTATACATTAATAATTTGGTTTGCACAATATATGTTCAAGGCCTGGTCACCCACACTATTGTGGAAATTAATCTATTTAAAGTTAAATTTATACTTTATCAAAAGAATTTATATAACTATATTTTGAAACACCATATAAAATTGAAACCATAATATTTCACTCCCTAGTATTTAGAAATAATTAGTTTTAAACAATTTTTTTGGACAGATTGAATCATAATTGTTGGATGAATACAATACTATAACTGATGAAATAAGGTGGATGGCGGAAGGCCCGAACAAGATTGTGCCTACATTTAGCGGATATAAAATCAACGGTGTTACTTATAGCACGAAGGAACGTGATGATAAACGGCAAGTTCAGTGCAAATACAATGGTTGTGCAGGGTAAGGATAAGAATAATGAACATACTTCACACACCTAATATGGAGTTATAACAAGTATCTGGGAGTTAAACTATAACAACTTTCGTGTTCCTGTATATCATTGTAATTGGGTAGATATGAACAAAAGGGTTAAGGTAGATAACTTGGGATTTACACTGGTTAATTTAAATAAATTAGGCTTTATAAATGATCCTTTTGTGCTAGGTAAACATCTTAACAAGTATGTTACATTTAGGATCCTCTTGAAAAAAATTGGTCTGTTGTGTTGAAATTACCGAAAAAGAACTACTATGACCACTGTGATGACGAAAATGATGGATCGGTAGAAATAGAACTTGAGAATGAGTTACATGTGCCAACGTTCCTCAATGATGACAAACAAGATGAGGAAAAAGCTAGTTATATGAGGGACGAAGAAGAATGGATTCAACTTTCATGATGGTAATAAATTACATTTATTTTAAATTTGAAGAAGAGTACACATGTTTGCCTTTTATTACTATTCATCCACAATAATTTCTTCTTAATTTCTTAAATGATTCTATTTGTTGAATTATATATTTTTCAGTTAATATGTGTCATTTACGATTACTGTCTTAATATGCATGAATTTATGAGTTTTCTACGTATACATTAATAGTGTCATGAACCGTGTTCCTTTAATATTTGTTAATGTTTAAATTTTTATTTTGATTTCAGTGAATGATCCAATTTTTGAGCCTCATTTGAAACTACTAAAGGGAAAGAAAATTTAGGTCATTTAATGATGATGGAACCTGCAGGGTTTACTGATGATGTGGATCAAGGTGAGATAATGTTGATCAAGCTGAGGTAGAAGAAATTTTAACAGTTTGGCCAATATGGGTGGACACCACTGTTTGTTCGCATTCTTTTTTTCCTAGTTGGTGCCTTGTATTCTACTGTAATAGGCTTCTCTGCCAATATAATGTTATGTTTTGTGTATGCATTAGGATTAGTTTTTTTTATTTCTCGATTCATGGATTAACTTGTAAATTTGTGTACGTATTAGTTTGTTTGATGAATGGAATATGTCCATTATTTACTCTCTTTAAAGAAATGCAAGAGCTGCAAAATCTGGTCTCCATAAAATGGAGATTACATTTTACAGCTGTTGTATACTTTAAAGAGAGTAAAACTGGACATGTATACTTTTACCGCCAAACTTAAAATTTAAAAGTTGAAACCATGATGAATATAAGTTAATTGTGATTTTGGTGGATGGTAAACTTTTCAATTTGTGATGGAATTTGGTTGTATTGTCCGATTTAATTTGACTTGTTCATTTGAGGAAGTATTTTTTGATTGCTAGTCTATTGGTCGGATGATTTATGGTTTGTAAATTTCATGGTTGGATGGTTTTGGATTGGTTTTCAGGGGCTTTGATATGTACAAGTAATTTTTTTTTATTTTCATTACTCAACAGACAACGGTTACTCTCATAATCTATAAAACAGTATTCTAAATAAGGTGTTCAGACAACGGTTCTATAGACTCGTTGTTTGAACCACATTTTCCAAACAGTTATAATAATCATTGTCTATATGAGCCTTCCAATTAATACCATTTAACAATGGTATGTAGAAACCATTGTTTGATAAATAACTAGACAACTATTATAATAAATACTTGTTTGAATTACACAACATAAAGGCCAAAATGATTGTCTCAGACTACAAAAACTTAATTTATTAACAACAGTTTTAAAGTGTTGTGGTTAAAGACGTTTTACAACAGTGCATTTTAAAACGGTTGTTTGACTTGGTAATAGAACATCAAAAAGACAACACTTTCAAAAAACAGCTATAACTTTTGTTATACAACCTATCAGACAACACTTTTTCATGTCAAAGAAATCCACCATTGTCTCTCAATTTAGGATAACGGTTTTTTTTCAGCGTTGTTTAAGAGGTGTTGTCTGATAGCAAAATCCTTGTAGTATTGTGGGGGTACTTGTACAAATAATACATATATATGTGTACATGTTGTAAAGCAAACAGGCATGTAATGACAAAAAATTACATTATGGTAATAGAAAATTTTTAGTGTGGTTATTAAGATATTCATCTAACATAATAAAGTTAACATATGTGAATTTACACTTCTACATATGTTTTTGAGAAGTATCAACAATTTATGGCTGACTTTTACACTTTTTTTCTTTTTTAGGAGGCAACAAACTCTTTGGAAAAAGAGATACAGCAGGATATATCAATGTTTGTGGATGCCATCGAGAATATACTTGTGCAACGCATGCGTGCGGAACTACATTCTCTTGATAATACTAGTGTGCTACAATTTTGTAGGCCCAAGTTCTGAAAACCTTCCTACATGGGGCATGGAGTTAATATAGATACTCATCAGTAATAAAATTTTTAGTTTATAAAATCTTAAATTTGATCCTAATGTAGAAAAATTAATTATATTTAAATATTACATTTAAATTAATTTGATAACCGACCAAGTTTTTGGTTACTCTCTCGATCCCTTCGAAATATATACAAATGATTTGGTATTAAGAAATAGTGTAATTTTGAAGAAAAAAAGTAAGAAAAGTGATAAAGTGATGGTACTCATCAATATTTATATATATATATATATAGGGGCTAATACAATAGGAAACCTCCTTATAATGAAAACTAAAAATTAAAATATTTTTTTTTAAAAATCACGTCAAAATATAGCACATATGATATGCAAATTGATCGTTACGAGGTGGAGAAAAATACAGTGAAGTCGGATTTCAAAAAAAGTTCACCGATTAACGGGAAAAATCAAATAAAAAATGGAGGGGAAAAGCTGGAATTATGGGGGAGCATATTAACCCTGTGTACTACATGTAGGGGGCCATTAGATTAGATTGATCTAAGGGCTGAGATTAGTTTCTTGTTTTATTTTAATTTTAGTTTCTCTTTCATTATTTGCCTATATATATATATATAACTAGTGTAGTGGAAAAGATAGTGGATGTAAGTGAGTAGTTAATTTCTATATAATAAAATTTTACAATTTTTAGTAATTTTGAAAATGTATAGAAATGAGACGGAGAGAGTGGGAAATATGCACTGATTAAAAAATTCAAAAATTTATCATTTGTAATTGTGTTTTTGGATTATTAAATAAAATAATAAATTTAATAAATATTTTATTTTGATATATATCATACAACTATAAAAAACAAACAAAAAAGTTATTTCTTTGTTTTTAAACCTTACAAAGAATATGAACTAAAAAAAATAATAAACAAATAGAAAAATTACTTGATTGAAGAATATTAGGTAAAGAATTTTCTAAGAAATTTCCTAGAAATTTCTAATGTTTTATATCCCACCCCTATATAAACTTGGTGTTGCATATACTCCATAATCCCTAATTCCTTGACCACCGCCCCAATCTTGCCATATTTCAGAACTTCAAAATTTAGTATATGACCAACCAATTCGGCTGCAAAGATGGTGAGGAGAGCGGATCCGGGGAAGACATCAGGGTCTTTGTGCTAAAGGTACAACTAATTTCTAATAAATAAAATTTTGATTTGCTTTTTATTATAGGTTGCCACTTTTAATCCATTATTTTTTTCATATGTGTAGCTTTATCAGGGATTGTTTATTATACATCAAAGATCTGGGGAGGTATACATACTAATTTTCTTTTTGATTCTTTTATATTGATTTTTATTTATTTTTATTAAAATAGTGTAATGTTTTGCACAAGAGGTGATAGGAAAGGTCACCCTATCACAGTTGCTGCTAAAGGGAGTTCTGCATAATCTTACCCCAAAACTCGAAAAAGTGTGGCAGCCATCACAGTTGACCCCACTGTAGCAGCACAATACATCCGTCTGTTTTGTCCCTTCATCCCATAAACCATGTCTCTTATTAGGTCATCTGATTCGAATGAGGATGTCATCTGATTGTCCAAGGAGGTCGTAGTCATCCTCTTTGTCACTGTTTTTCAGAACTTGATAAAAGATATAAATCTAAAGTAAAGATCGGAGATGGGAAAATGTTAAAAATTGAAGGCAAAGGGATCATTACCTTTTATTATAAAGAAGGTAAGTCTTTAAACATTACTAATGTTCATTATGTTCCTGAATTAACTCAAAATCTATTGAGTATTGGACAGTTGATGCAAAGAGGTTTTTCCATAAATTTTGATGAAGATCATTGTGTTACTTTTGATAAGAAAAAGAAATTCACAGTGGCAAGAGTTAGAATTATTCCAAACAAAACTTTTCATTTAACAATTCCACTGGAAGGTGACGTTGCTTTAAAAAATGTGAAGAACGATGATTCTTTTTTCATGGCATATAAGGTACGGGCATCTTAACTTTAATGGACTGAAGTTATTAAAAGAGAAAAATATGGTCATAGGTCTGCCTTCCATCTCAAAAAATATTGAAGTTTGTGAAGGTTGTATATATGGGAATATACACAGATTGCCTTTTCCCAAAACTGCTTGGAGAGCAAGGGCTCCGGTGGAACTAGTTCACTCAGATATATGCGAATCAAGGACTCCATCCATCAATGGCAGCAAATACTTTCTCCTATTCGTGGATGACTACACAAGAGTGATGTGGTATATTTCTTGAAGCAAATATCTGAGGCATTTAACTGTTTTATCCAGTTCAAGGTGCTGGTAGAAAATCCAAGTAAATTTAAAATAAAAACTCTCAAAACTGATCGCGGTGGAGAGTGTATATCTCAAACTTTTCTTAGTTATTGTAAAGAAAAAGGCATAAGGAGGCAGCTAACGGTAAGATATAGTCCTCAGTAAAACGGCGTCGCAGAATGGAAGAATCGAACAATTGTGGAAATGGCCAGAAGCATGTTTAAAGAAAAAGGATTGTCAAATATTTTCTGGACAGAAGCTGTTAATACAGCTATCTACCTTCTGAATACACTACAAGAAAAATGGGTAAATACGACCGTCCAAAAACCGGTCGTATTTAGTTAAATACGACCGTTTTCGGTCGTATTTAACTAAATACGATCGGTTTTTGGACCAGTCGCATTCGGTCGAGTCATATTTAGTAACCGGTCGAATTTAGTATACGGAGCGGCTAAATTCGACCGCTTAAATTTGACCGAATGCGGTTGAATTTGTTTTTCACCAAAAAATTGAAAATCCCGCCCAAAAATTTGAATTTTTTGAAAAAAATTGAAAAGTCCGCCTAAAATATAAATTCGACCATATATGATTGAAAATATTGTTCTAAATTCGACCGTATACGGTCGAATTAACGAGCACCAGATTTTTAAAAAAAAAATCTCGCCGGAAAATTTTCAAATTCCGACGAGCTTCAAAAAATCCGGCAACCATTCCGATAACTCCGATGTTGCCAAAAATTGAATTTTTCGGTTTAATTTTACACATCAAATTAGTCTACATCGTTCCCACAATTCCAAAATGACCCCAACAATAACATATCAATGATATAATTCATTTTCCGATCAAAATGGTAACTTTTCCGGCCAAATTCAAAATCATATTAATCTTTGTGAAATTTGACGCTTAATATCACAAAACAAAGCTAATAACGTATACAATTTATTATCAACAATTATATTAACATAAAACAATTATCAAGAAAAAAACAATGAATCAAAAATCATACCAAATTCGATTTTACACAAATTTCAAGTTTGCATTTAGAAATTTTCATATACATACTCCTCCAACTTTTCTAAACACAAACTCATAATCAAAAACGAAATTAAAACACAAAATTTCAAAGACCCACATAATTTTTTGTTCGAAAAATAAAGATTAAAGATGAATTTTGGGATGCGCGTGTTTGTATGAGTTGTAGAAAAATATAAGAGAAGGGAATTGGTAAATGTTGAAAAGGAGGTTGACCGGAAAAAGAAAGAAATAACGGGGAAAAAAAAGAGGGGCGGGGCCAGGGGAGGGGAGGGGCGGGGCGAGGGGAGGGGTGGGGTGGGGGGGCTGGGGTGGGGTGGGGTGGGTTTTATTTTAGTTTATTAATAGTTTAGTTTTATAAAATGCAAAATCAACCTTTAGATTATTTTTTAAGTGGTTGAATTTGGTGCGTTGGATCTAAATCACGCGGATCGCTGACATGGCACTAAATTTAACTGTCATTGGTTGTATTTAGGAGTGTCAATTTATATTTGTTTCACTTAGTTTTACATTATGAAAATTAAAATTATAATACTATGATTATTTAATCATTTGATTATAAAATAATATATTATTATAAATATTAGAATATATATTTAACAACTAGTTATTGTACTAAACAAATGAAATGAAGATTTTGGTTGATTTAACATATAAACCACCGAAAATAGTTTGCGGTATAATTTAGGATTATAATTTATTTCTAAAAAAATATTGTAATTTGTTAATCTTTTTCATAAAAGATTATAATTTTATAATTTATTTTATCATATCACTAAAATATATAAATTTTGACATCCTTATGGTTGGATCATTCATAAACATTTTGTAAAAAATCGAAACATCGGTATGAGACTAAACACTAGTAAGAAGTATTGGTCAAACTACTAGTTGACTGTTAAAATAACAAATCAAATAAATTTATTTTTCTCTAAAAAACTTATCATATCAATAAATTATATAGATCTTGATATCCTTACGGTTGGGCCATTCATAAACAGTTTTTAAAAAATCGAAACATCGGTACGGGACTAAACACTAGTAAGAATAACTGGTCAAACTACTAGTTGACTGTTAACATAGCAAACCAAATACATTTATTTTTTTCTAAAAAATTTATCATATCACTAAAATATATAGATCTTAACATCCTTACGTTGGATCATTCATAAACATTTTGTAAAAAATCAAAACATCGGTATGAGACTAAACACTAGTAAGAAGTATTGGTCAAACTACTAGTTGACTGTTAAAATAACAAACCAAATACATTTATTTTTTTCTAAATTTTTTATCATATCATTAAAATATATAGATCTTGACATCCTTATGGTTGGATCATACATAAATTTTTTGTAAAAAATCGAAACATCGGTATGAGACTAAACACTAGTAAGAAGTATTGGTCAAACTACTAGTTGACTGTTAAAATAACAAACCAAATACATTTATTTTTTTCTAAAAATTTTATCATATCACTAAAATATATAGATCTTGACATCCTTACGGTTGGATCATTGATAAACATTTTGTAAAAAATCGAAACATCGGTACGGGACTAAACACTAGTAAGAATAACTGGTCAAACTACTAGTTGACTGTTAAATTAACAAACCAAATACATTTATTTTTTTCTAAAAATTTTAACATATTATTTAAATATATAGATCTTGACATCCTTACGGTTGGATCATTCATAAAATTTTTTAAAAAATAGAAACATCGGTACGGGACTAAACACTAGTAAGGATAACTGGTCAAACTACTAGTTGACTGTTAAAATAGCAAACCAAATACATTTATTTTTTTCTAAAAATTTTATCATATCACTAAAATATATAGATCTTGACATCCTTACGGTTGGACTATTCATAAATATTTTTTTTAAAAAAACAAAAAATTAGTTTGGGACTAAGCACTAGCAAAAAGTAGTGGTCAAACTAGTGATTGACTGTTAAAATAGCAAACCAAATACGTTATTTTTTTTCTAAAATTTATATCATATCACTAAAATATATATAAATCTTAAGATTTGTTTCGTGAACAGCTCGGTTCGCAAATAACTTGTACAAAGTTAATAAGTTACTTATTTAATTTATTTTAAAAAAATTAAATTCCGAAAATAATTAATATTACCGAATGCATTCATAATAGATAAATACAATTGATTTTTACTAAAATTACAATTTTTAAAAAATCGGGAAATTTCCTCTACTTTTGCAACCAATGTTTTAAAAATTCAGGAAATTTCCCGTCATTTCAAAATATCAAATTCGACCGAAAACGGTTGAATTTAGGAGTGTCAAAAAAAACGCTGGCGGGAAAATTTCCCTCTTTTTTTTGGAAAGGCTAAATTCGACCGAATGCGGTTGAATTTAGGAGTACTGCTAAATTCAACCATACAGCCATTTTTTTTGTAAGGCTAAATTCGACCGAATGTGGTTGAATTTAGGAGTACGGCTAAATTCAACCGCATACAGTCACATTTGTTGCTAAATTCGGCCGCATAAATACGACCGTAATTAAATACGACAGCATGCGGTTGAATTTAGCCGCACCCCTTAAATTCAACCGAAAGGGGTTGAATTTGACCCCGGTTGTATTTAATCGGTTGTATTTAGCCTTGTTTTCTTGTAGTGATATCTCTCCAACAAAGGCAGTGTTCAATAAATCACCTTACGAAGCTTGGCATAGGACTGAAGTGGGTCTATAAGATAAAATATAATAAAGATGGAACAGTCCAAAAGCACAAAGCAAGATTAGTATCTAAAGGGTACTTCTCAACAACCAGAAATTGATTTTACTGAAACTTTTGCTCCAGTAGTATGCATGGAGACAATAAGATATGTACTTGCTATTTGTTATAGGAGATAAGCATCAAAAAAGTGGAGAAGAACGTGGAAGATGGTAAGAGAGATGGGAGGAGAAAAAATAGCTAACAAAAGGATAGAGGGCAATTCAAATAAAAAAGAGAGACAACGGCAGGAAGATTAGAGGGGGATAAATAGTAGAAAATACATAGACTAGAGCAAGTCTTCTAGTAGAACACAAAAATACACTACTTCTTACATTATAATTCAGCTACGTGATTTTGATATAGTGGATCTCTTTTAGGCTGGGCTACAAATCCCACCCGCGGTTTTGATCCTTTACGGGATTTTCCGCCTCACCAAATCGTGGTGTTTTTTACTTGCTATTTTCAGTACGTTATAATCCTAGTTCTTTCATTAAAAACTTATAAATATATTATTAGCATTAACACACATAAATTTGGTAAAAACAATTGGCGCTGTCTGTGGAAAATTTCTAAGGATTTCTACACACCTACATCATGTCCACCAGCGAACCACCACGAAACCCGACAAACACAGAAGGCAACGCTTCCAACAACGAGGAGATGGCTGCAACGTTGAAAAAGCTACAGTCTGAGATGGACAAATGCAGTCGATTTTGATGGAAAGAGCCACGCACCAAACTGGCTAGTGGAAAGGTACTTAGTTGGTTTCGATGTCAACTAAGGTTTCTATTGCACAACATGTGCAAGAATTAAGTACAAAGGTAAATAATCATGAGAGTGAATTAGAAGCGCAGTTTAACAAGAATGTAGAACATGACTTGGATGATGGAAAAACCGGAAGAAGCGAACTTTAAAAAAAAAACTAATCCACGACTAAGTTCAAATGTAATAAAAAACAATATGTAGTCACTAATAATACTTGTAATTAAAAGAAAAAGAGAAACAATAGGTCATAAATAAATGGTTTTAATAAAAAAGGGCCAAAAACAATATAAATGAATTTTATAATCTTTTGAGCATATTTTGTGATTATAATATAATAGGTAATTAAGGTTGGAGGCCATGGAAAAATCATTTTAGAGGAGAACTTAGAAATCATATAATCATTAATTAGAATATAACTTATGATGTTATTAATTTTGTATTAAGTTTTCTTCTTTATCATTGAGAAACGATGTCCAAAATGTCTATATCTCACTTTTGTACTTTCTAAATACCTGTTTGTATTAACGTCACATATATTAACTTACGACCAAATATGTCAGATTGGATGAGTCTGAGTCGGAAATGACTTTTCGATCTATGATAATGGTCATTACCGATCAAAAAGGTCATAAATAACTTTTTCATTTTCTTGAGTATTGGCCCCACCCATTTACATGGCAGCAACGTGAATGTTTAATAAAGTTTGATAACCGACCAAGTTTTTGGTTACTTTTAAATCTACAATTCACCTTTGCTTGGTCCCAGTTTTTCCTACTTGGCATGTATGTGCCACATGTCATGCTTGACTAGGATGTCACGGTGGTCGGTGTCAACTTTGTTTTGTTGGTCTTTTTCATGTTTATAGACAAACAAAGAAATATTTTCATCAATTATATGCGATCACAATGTAACCGACCAACTTCATAAGAAATATTGTTGAAAATGGTCATAAATAGTCTATTTTGATCATTTTTGTATTACACCATTTTATTTTTTGGAAAAACACTAATATATTATTTGAAATTATATAATATAATATATATTTGCACTAAGCTATTTTTTTATAAATTACATAATGTGGTTGAAAAAAAATTGTTGTATTTAGTACCAATTCTTTACTCCTATAAATTGTTTAACTTAAGTATTTAGAAATACATATTCCATAAAAAATAAGTAATTTAGTTTTAAAAGTTCAAATTTTGAATGATTCATGTAGAACTTTTAAATATTACTCTCTCGGTCCCTTTGAAATATATACAAATGGTTTGGTATTAAGAAATAGTGTAATTTTGAAGAAAAAAAGTAAGAAAAGTGAGTAAAGTGATGGTACTCATCAATATTATATATATATATACTAGGGGGCTACTCTAATACAAACCTCCTTATAATGAAAACTAAAAACTAAAATAAGTTTTTTGTTAAATCACGTCAAAACATGGCACATATGGAGAAAAATACAGTGAAGTCGGATTTCAAAAAAAGTTCACCGATTAACGGGAAAAATTAAATCAAAAACGGAGGGAAGAAGGTGGAATTATGTGTAGGAGGGAGCATATAAATCCTGTGTACTACATCTAGGGCGCCCTTGGATTAGATTGATGTAAGGGCTGAGATTAGTTTCTAGTTTTTATTTTAATTTTAGTTTCTATTTGATTATTTGTATATATATATATATATATATATATAACTAGTGTAGTGAAAAAGATAGTGGATATAAGTGAGTAGTTAATTCATATATAATAAAATTTTACAATTTTGAGTAACTTTGAAAATGTATAGAATTGAGACAGAGAGAGTGGGAAATATGCACGGATTACAAAATTTAAAAATTTATCATTTGTAATTGTGTTTTTGGATAACTAAATAAAATAATAAATTTAATAAATATTTTATTTTGATATTTATCATACAACTATAAAAAAACAAATAAAAAAGTTATTTCTTTGTTTTTAAACCTTACAAAGAATATGAACTAAAAAAAATAATAGACAAATAGAAAAATTACTTGATTAAAAAATATTAGGTAAAGAAATTTCTAAGAAATTTCCTAGAAAATTCTAATGTTTTATATACCAGGGCCTATATAAATTAAGGGTGTTGAACATACTCGATAATCTGTATTCCTTGACGGTCGCCCCAATGTTACCATATTCCACAACTTCAAAATTGAGTATATGACCAACCAATTGAGCTGCAAAGATGGTGAGGAGAGCGCATCTGGGGAAGACATCAGGGTCTTTGTGCTAAAGGTACAACTAATTTCTAATAAATAAGATTTTGATTTGCTTTTTATTATAGGTTGCCAGTTTTAATCCTTAAATTTTTTCATATGTGTAGCTTTATGAGGGCTTGTTCATTATACATCAAAGATCTGGGTATGTATACATACTAATTCTCTTTTTGATTCTTTTATATTGATTTTTATTTATTTTTATTAAAATAGTGTAATGTTTTGCACAGGAGGTGATAGGAAAGGTCACCTTATCACAGTTGCGGCTAAAGGGAGTTCTGCATAATCTTGCCCCAAAACTCAAAAAAGTGCTGCAGCCATCACAGTTGACTCTACTGTAGCACAATACATCAGTCTGTTTTGTCCCTTCTTCCCATAAACCATGTCTGGTATTAGGTCATCTGATTCGAATGAGGGTGTCATCTGATTGTCCAAGGAGGTCGTAGTCATCCTTTTGTCACTGTCGTGGTTGTACTAATTTTTTTATTATCGATTATCTTTTAAATTCAAGCAATGTAATCGTAGTTTGGAAATAATAGATAAATTAGTATCATGTTAATTATTATTAATCAAATATTGTTAAATTTGTGAGGATCTATATGCAGATATCTTAAATTGATAATATTAGTTATCTCTTGTATAGATTACTCAAAACTACAACAAAGAAGAGTTTATTTCATTCACTTTTATATAAATTATATAGCCAGAACATCTTTTTATTGATTATTAACTATAAATTAAATTTTGAAAATTGAAATAAGTAACAATTACTTTATATAGACAAAAGTTTTAAATAATATCTATCCAACATTCCTATCAAGCAAAGTCTATATAATATGTAATATATCAATTGTATAATAATTTCAAACTAATTTTACTTTACTTATAAGTATTGTTTTGTATGTGTTTAAAAGCCTATCACGTGTGGAGATAAATTTAAAATAAATTTAGTTGGCCAACAATCATCCAAAACAAAAATAAACTCCAAAGAACCCAAAATTTAATATATAAAATAAATTGCGAATCCACAATTAAATTCAAATGTAAACAAAAACAATATGTAATCATAAAGAAATGCTTTTACTAAAAAGAAAACGAGAAAAAAAATGATAAGTAGTGCACCAATCACATCTAATTATGTAAAAAAAGATTAGAAAAATATTATTAATATTATATAGGGATAAAAAAATATAAATGACTTTGAGAATCTCTTGATCACATTTTCAATTATAATATAATAGGTAATTAAGGTTGTAGGCCATGCGAAAATCCTTTCATACGAGAGTATAAAAATCATATAATCATTAATTAGCTTATAATTCTTCTATGTGATTGTGAAATAATGATGAAAATGCCTATGTCTATAGCATTCTTGGAAAACTCTACACTTTCTTCGAACCACCCCTTTTCTTTATTGACCAATTTATTTATTTATTTATTTTCCAAATTTATAGCAGATTTCATTAATAACATGAAAAAAATTCAATCGGTACAAACCCCCAATTCATCATGCAGCCAAGTTGAAAAACAAATAGACGAACTAAATAATTAGCGTCTTTATTTCTGGATTGCTTAACAGACTGAATAAAAATATTCTGAAAATTAAAAATAAAGATAATGGTTTCTCGAGCGATCCAGCCTGCATCTCCACCGAAAACAGTAGTTTCACAATTGCCCTCACATTAATTTCATGGATAGTACAATGTTCAGAGGACCCAATTGCAAAAACTGAGAGGGCCCTCGTGTTATGAACAAAAATATTTTGTGAGAAGTGAGCACATACGCTTTTCACTACCGTATCAAAAGCACCCCAACTATCTACCTGCCGGAAATAATAACTCAATTAAACGAAACGAAAAAGAAGCGAATTTTTGAACAGAATCCATTATTTATTAAAAAAAAGTTAAAAACAAATGATAAAAATGTTGTATGGATGAAGAGAGAGGATGAAGATAGAGATGAAGATGGGTAGAAAGAGTGAAGAAGGAGGTGTGATGATTAGGGTTAAAGGAAAATGGGGCGGCCGACTCTCATCGAGAGAGAGGGAGAATTGATTGACCAATTTTTTAATATTCTTTTTGACATATAATTCTAAACACTCTTTAGCCTTTTCGGATTTTTGCATCTTCAAATGCCTTAATTAATAAAAAGAACTTAGGTGTGTGTAATGTACATAATTATAAAAATAAAAATAACATACAACAAACTTTTTGGTAACTTCTTCAGCCCATTTTGAATTTTGTGCAAGAATGGCAATACACATGTATGCCCAACTGCCCATTTTGAACAAATAGTCGCATTCAATATCTTCACAGTTGTATCATTGTGTATACTACAAAATTAATTTTAATGTAGTCAGTCATAAACACAAAAGCTTCATAATCTATGAGCTAATCTTATTCATATTTTTCACATACATTTTGAAGTTGAATGAGATTTATACGATAAACATATATAAATAATTACTGTCCCACTTGGAATTTGATGCGGCATGGTGTTCTTGGTTTCTTTTCCCTAAACTTGCGATCGGAATGTGATCTAGGTCATTTCCATGCCCGGGTCTCTATATTGGTCTTACAAGTATTTTGGTAATCTTACGGGTGTTCTGATTGCGTGGAGAAGGTAGACTAGGTGTTCGTAAAATAGCACAAGTTCTTCGAGTAAGTCCACGACCACGTCCCATGTCTCTGATTAGCATTTTCCCTGCATACTACAAAGTAATTAGAAAATATTTCCAAGTAATTAGATATCATTCATGCAAGATACTAAATATAACAAAAAAAGACATAATTTCCAAGTCAGATAAATCGTCAAAATAATGAAAAACTAATAAAACAAGATCAAAAGCATTGATAAAATTCTACATACTCTCATTTCATATCATACGATTAAACTTAAAATCTTAATTAGTATTCGTAAATACAACTCATAGAGAACTAACAACATTAAACCCATATCAAATAAAGACCCAAATAAACCCCCCCTCTAGCTCTTACGCAAACATAGGTATACATAATCGAAACTTGATGTACATGACACAAAATAACAATTCAACTTACTAATTGTATAATTTACATATTTTATTGATATTAAATTATTTTTCTACATCATTATTTCAAAATGAAAGCATTTGTCATCACAAAAGACAACATAGAAAATGAACAATAACAACTAATGAAGCTCAAAAAACTCAAGCCTTTGAAGAACATATAACTGTGAGATTTAACTCTTACTAAGTTCATAAAAAATTTATAAAATATAGATGAAGAAAACGTTCGGTTATTAGTTTACTATAGCGAGCCACGTTTATTCTCTGCTTCTCCATCATACTTATACATATATATGTATAAACATGAATACACCGTAAACATAAAAACAATCATATGAACAACACAATTGAAACAAATTAACAAATATTTAATGCTAAATATGTTGATTTAAAACAGCCACATTCATTCTCTCTATATATCACACTCATACCTATATATATATATATAAATGCATATATATGTATAAAGAGGAACAAAAGATATACATATAAAGAACACACAAAATAAATGAAATAAGTTAGCAAATATAGGTAATTAGGATAACGCATTAATGTTATATATAGTCTATATGTGGTCTTATCTCTTTCAAATTAGTTGTTGATTAAATGTAATCCAACTAATAAATTTACAGTTTTAGGACTATATTTTTTCAAATCTAACCTAAATAATTTTTCTAAAGAATACTTATATAATAATAATTGAACTTTTGTAAAATGGTTTAGAGTTTCATGCAATAAGGGAAAATATAATGGGTTCGTATTAGTTTTCATTCTAGGAAAATAACGACATCATATTTACTATATACACCCTTTTTATCATCTATGCAACTCATGACAGATACTTAATTATTTAATAATGAATAGGAAAGTAGTGTGTTGGTTCAATTAAATGGCGGGTCATTGTTGTACTTCTAAGCATTGCATGTTTATTTATATGCATTTGTATACTTATTTCTTATTTAATTATTAACATATTTAAATTTTGTATAAATTAGTTGTACTTTCTATATATTTACATGTTTACTTAGATGTACTTATATACTTATTTCCTATTTTACTAACCTACTTTAATATTAAACATTAATAAAATATTAATATTCATATTTATGATTAAACGAACACAAAACTAGTATATTCTCATTATTGGTTTTCTTGAGCTTTCTAGGACTTACTTACAGTTTCTCATGTTAGCTTTAATGTTGATATATCATAGAAATCCTTTAGAAAATTACTCCATTCACCACTTGATTAATAAAAAAGAGAGTCTTCTTAACTGTTAGTGGATTTTCCTTCAAAGTCTTAGTTATTACGGTAAGGTAACATGTATGGTTCTTGGTATCCATATTCCATAATCTTTCAAAAATCTTGAGATTCTTACAATACCGAAATCGATTTTCTTGTTTGTCTCCATGCCGACGCACATTAGCAACTTAAATTTTTTATTAGCTCTAATCTCATTAATAATAATGGCTCTGGTGCATAAAAATCTATCTGATCATGTAAATGTATTTGTTACATTGACACACACTAGAAAGACCCTACCTTTGTTTGAATACTCAATTGATTACAATTATTTCCCGTCATACCAGAAAATTTTGATTGCAACATATTTTTGTGAAAGTCATCTCTAAATCACAAAATCTATAATACCACTTTCTAAGAATTTAAATATATAATAAATTGTTGGAGATTACGAGAAAGAGTTTTTTCTGAGTAATTCCATACAACTTACTCACACAAAACATATACATAAAACTTGCAACTGCAATGAAATAATTTGATCATTTTCTATGAATACAAAACTTAGAAGATTGTCATATTTATGCGGCTAGGTCTACATGGAATTTACAAGAATATTCACACCTAAGTTAATATGTAATTGAATAAGTACATGATTTAATCACATATAGAAATGCAAAATTATGAACTCGGAGACTATTCTATTTTCATAAAAAAGCAAATTAAAGTGTAGCTTAGCTTGTTTTAAAACAACATACATTTATAATCTTCATATGTACTACCTTTAGTTAGCAAGGAGAGATTCTTTATATATTTTGCATACGAGATAAACACATTAATGCACTACAAGAAAACTGTCAATAGACATCATAGATTAGACATTGGTCACTCGTGTCACCGATGTTAAAAATATTTTTAACATCACCACTTTTAAAAGCAATGTCTTTAGCTTTTTAACATCCTACAGCTTTAAACCGATGTCTAAAAAATTATTAAAATAATTCGAAAAAATATCCCGCTTATTACCAAATTCTTCCCCGCCTTAGGTCAAAAAAAATTGGATGAAATTTTCCGCATTGAATTTTTTGGCTCTCCTAAATTCAATAGATTTTGGTCAAATTTATTATTTGGAAATTGCATGAAATTTCCTATAACTTTTAAAACTTTTGGGGCAAAAGTTGACGGAAATTCCCCTCTATTTTTAAATTTATATTTCTACACAAATCCGTTTGTATGTATCTAATTTGGCCACATTCAATTGTATTTAGTATATTCAGAATTTTTAATAATTTTTTTAAACTATTTAAATGTTAGTGAATATTTTAAAAAATATGTATCCACACAATAATAACATTCATCCCAACTACAAGTTTATATGGTATAAAAATATATGTGATGAAAGAACTTTTATTTAAATTTTATGATACTTCCGTGAAATTTAAATATATATATAAAAAAATTTTAAAAAATTATGAAAGAATTATCGCATTCCAAGTCCACTGACTACATTCACTGTATTTTTTGACAAAATATTAGTGAGCTAATAATTAACTTGTTTTTGAATCTCTACATTAGATTAGGTAGTATGATTATATAGGGTTATAAATTTAAATTTTAGGGTATCGATTAGGGTTTTAGTTTTTAATTTATATCTCATTTATTTTGAGTAATCTATTACGGATGTGATTATTCGAATTATCTTACAAATTCGAATTTAGGGGTTGAGATTCTTACCATAGAGTATTCCTACTATTTAGAATAATATTAGACCATCCAACCACATGGATGTTAAAATGGTTACAAAAAATGTTATATGCAAATTTTAACAATTTTTAATCATTAGACCTCGATTATTTTAACAAATAAGGTATCACTAACTTAACTAAATATTTCACCACACAATCTTTTTCGTGGAATTTATGCTCAAATTGACCAACTTCATGATTATAAATTTTTTATTAAAATAACAAGTTGTTAATATAATTTATTATATTTTTAATATTATAATATTTTTAAGAAAAAAGTTAATTAATTACAATTTTAATTTCCTAGAAATTATAAGAAAGCATAAGAAAATTTTTAATCGACATTCCTAAATTCGACCGGTTACAGTTGAATTTAGTGCCACTCCAGTAGTCCCTTGCATTAGATCTAACACACCAAATTTAACCCCTAAAACATTCATCCAACGGTTGAATTTACATTTAATAAAACCAAATTATAAGTAAAAAAACAAAAAAATTATAAAATAAAATTTTAACCCGAAGCCCTCCTTTCACTCACGTAACTCACCCCTTCTCTTTTTCTCTCACCGCCGTTATTTTTTTCCACCCTCCAATCTCTCTCTCCCCCTCTATTTCTATTTGTGTCCCTCCCACCATCTTACTCTCCCTCGTGAAGGTAATAATTTCCATTTTCTTGATTTTAACTCGAATTTGACTTTTTACTTTAGGTTGTTTATTGATGTGTTTTGAAGTTACGAATCGATAGATCATTGAACATGAGCGTGTAGATAATTTTTTCATGATTTATGATTGAATGTGTTGCTCCATTTACATGCTTGGTATGTGGTGGGAAAATTGTTTATATTAAGGTTTTTTTAGTTTAGTGAATTTTTTGTTAATGTTGTGTTTTTCTTTACAGACGTTCAATTGATTTTGGCCGGAATCGGTTAAATGCTAGTTATTTGTAAGTTTGGATATGAATATGAGATTGTTGGGTCAATTTTGAGTGTACTTTTTGTTAATTTCATTTTTTTTCTTTACAGACGTTCAATTGATTTTTGTCGGAATCGGTTTAAATGCTAGTTGTTTATAAGTTTGGATATGTATGTGAGATTGTTTGATCAATTTTGAGTGTATTAAGTTGAAAAATTGGACTGAAAACTGAGCTTTTTTGGAGAAATTAAAGCTGCTGGAATATGACTCGAACTGGTAAACTCACCGGAATCTGGAAATTTTCCAATTTCCAGCGAGAGATTTGTCTCTTAAAACTGGTGTTTGTTAATTCAACCGAAGGTGGTGGAATTTTGATTCGCATCTTTGACCATATTCGGTCAATTTAATTTTAGGCAGACATTTTAAATTTATTCAATATATTTAATAATTTGGGCGGGATTTTCAATTTTTTGGTGAAAAGTCAAATTCGACTACCTTGGTCAAATTTGGCCAGTTGAATTTAAGCGGTTTTTTTTAAATGGTCAAAATTAGCTGGTCCAATTTACTTTAAAAATGACTGACTTACTAAATATTCCTCCCGTATCATGACCGATCCAGAAACTAAAAGATACGACCGTGTCCTGACATATTTAGGTAAATGCGAGGACTTTTGGCCGGTCGTATTTACCTGTTTTTCTTATAGTGATAACTCATCTAAATATGAGGGGTTTGTTAAAATGACGTAATATATAAGTTGATCCACATGTTAAATGACTTAATCAAGGGAAAGATGTGATCTAATAAATTCGACATCATAAACTTTGAAATTCTTGAAGAATTGCCCTCACCGATTTTCCAATTTTCAAATAGTTCTTGGCTAAATGATATTATACTTCATTTTGATGTCTCTCAACTTTGTTTCTTTCATTTTGTACTTAGTGGCGCAACAAACCATATGGTTTCTCTAACCCTCTCAGTTATCTACCTCTCTTTCACCTTTTTCAGTTGATGGAAGTGCTTTGGGCGTGGATCCTATCACGTTTTGCCTTTTCAATTAAAATTCAAATAAATTCTCTTGTGTAATAAAGAAATATTTAATCTCATTACATCCTTTATTTCAGAAATTCCATATATTGGCATATTAGTTCTTGTATGTTCTTGGAATGACTTGGTTTGCCAAATGTTCATGGTTGTGCTGGTTAATATGTTAAGAGACACCAACACCAAAGGTAAGTCTCATCTGGAGAAAATTAAGGGTTGAGGTATTGTTTCGACCACTTCAAATTATTTTCATATTATATCCTTTTCATTTATGAAGGAATAATATGTGCAAAGTTTATATGTTTTTTTAATATTTTTTGTTTTAATAAAAGTATTGTTGCTTGATTGTCAGGTTTATTAATTATATCATTCACGAGGATTTAATTAAACATGGGTTTTTAAAATATTTTTTATTTTTGTTAAAGTATTGTTCCTTGATTAGGTTATAACTGTTCCAGTCATACCTGGTAATGCTTTAAGAGGACATAAGAGAAATTGCAATAGATTAGTTATTCATTCTCCTAATTTTTGTAACTTAAATTTTAGGGAATGAGTGTACTAGTACAACGGATTAAGCATCATCTCTCCCAAGACTTTGAAGAAGGAAGACTGTGCATCTTCACTAGTGTAACAGATTTTTTCTTATGTACACACATTTGCAACATGATGCTCTATGATATGATACATTATTTCTCTACATGTTTGGGGTCAACTTCAACTTTATACTCACATCGGTGTGCCTCCAGACTCAACTGCAGTTCAGAAGTACACGGTTTAAGTTCCAACTGTATCATTACTGCAAATGTTTGCTTTCGAGCATGGGTGATGGACCCTGGACCTGCTGTGCATTATGGGTGTCAAATTATTAATATTATCAAAACAATTCCATTAGTGTTGCAACTATTCTGAATTTTCAGATGTTGCCAGTAGAAGTGAACCATTTGACCTCTGTGAACAACATTATGGAATTCCTTTAACCTCCCAAGCCTATTTAACCAGCAGCATAATTCAGAGCACAAGTTTAATAATGTCGGAGGAGCGAGGATCACTATTGCAGGTGTCTTGAGGATGAATGAGAATAAGCTCCTGATTGATTAGTATATCCAGGGGCACATGGCTCCACGGGCCCACATGATGAATTGAAGAGGAGAAGTTCCAAAGGTTCATCAGATGTGAATTCAGGAGCAGTTCTCTAGGCTCATCAGATGAGTAATCCAAAAGCATGAGAATCTCTTAGGTTATTAGATTTTTAAACCAAAAATGAGAACTTTATAAGGTACATTACAAAAGGACAAGTGCAAGAGGATAATTGGAATTTAAATCCAAAAGGAGAAGGTCTAGCTGTCTGCCTGTCACATGATAAATACAAAGAGAAAAGTTTTGCAATGAATAGACACAAAGAACAGAAGCAAAACCTGTAATTAAATATCAAACACGTATAAGTAGCCCACAAAAAAGCAAGTCGAGCAAGGTATCACAAAAAATGGCACCAAAGTATCTTTATCTTCCAACAAGGTGGGCGATTGGCAAAGCGCTTGGTTGGAAATCTAAGAATTTTCGGTTGTATTGCATATGCACATATTCCTGACAAGAAAAGAAAAAAGCTAGATGAGATTAGATGAGATTGTCAAGAAGTGTATCTTTACCGCATATGACAAAGGTAATAGTGGAAATGATGATCCACTCCTCAGTAAAAGTTCTTAACAAATTCATATATGTTGACACAATTGACATCAGAACCTAGAAGCAATAGTGTAGGTGGGCACCAAAAATATACGGAGTCTCCATGACATCTATAATGCAATAAGTCAGCTGGTACAAACAACCTTTATATGGTTATTCCTTTGTTTTGTTTAATGATCTACTAAAATTTTAGTAGTGCTTGAGTCACTTTCAGAAGATAAAGAATCTCCCTAATTTAGAAATCTAAAAAAGTAGATGAACAATATGTTCTTACCTGTGTGCCCTTGAACTTGTTGCTGATCTTCTTCTTGTTGGGACCCAGGTCGGGTCTTGGCTTTGTGACTGTCCTTGCAAAATGAATGTTGTGTATTGGCCTTGGTGTTGCCCTTGATATTGTACTTGCTGCAATAGAGTAAAACTACTCAAATTTCACAAACTAAACATGTTAACATGTTGATGCTTTAAAATAATTAAGATACTAATTTTTAAAAGAAAAACAAAAAACCAAAGCAATTATAATATATTCTAAATGCATTTCTCAGTGTAAATTAATTCTGCTGATCCCCGAGATCTTAAATCTTGAAAAACTACAAAGTGTCAAATTTTATTTAAAATTACAAAATTGAAAACCTTGATATCATAAAATGAATCCATATCTAGTTTCAGATGGTCACATAGACATATATTTAAATATATATTTCATACAACACCCATAAAAACATTAATTAATTTCTACAAAGAAAATAATCACATGAGAGTTAAAAGAATTATCTCAAGTTTATCATTACCTAAACTTAGAGTTTATAACGGATAACATAATACATATATGTGTGTACAAAAATTTTAGTGGGGTTATTAAGACATACATCTAACATAATAGAGCTAACATATGTGAATTTAAACTTCTACCGATGTTTTTAAGAAGTACCAAGTGCTAGAATTGAAATGGACGTTCTAGATTCTTCTTACCATCTTCATTTTTTAAAAAATAAATGCCAAAATAGTAATATTATAATTTGAATAAATATATTTCATAATATTTAGATTTTTAAAAGTAACTCATATGTTTGACACAATATTATATTAGATTTTGAAATGATGCAGGTATAATCAAAATTATTTAATTTTCTATGGGAATAGAAGATGGACAATCATAGATAAAAAACAATAATTAATGTATTATACATGCAAAAACCATCTCATAATCTTCTTCTATATTTATGTGGTTTCTCAAACAAACATTTTAAAAGTATTTTGAGGTTCTGGCGTTAAAAAAAATAAAGCTAGTATGATTAGGCTGATAAATATATTCTATTGAATATTATATAATTTTAAAAAATAAAATACAATATAAAATATTATGATTATAATAGTTTGATATTTTAAGTACGAGCATGTAGGTAAAACATGATAATGATTTGTTAATCATGTAAATTATATAGTTATTTAAATGCTATAGGGAGAAACCATCTATACTATACTATTATAATTGATTGGTTTGGTGGGTGGTTAATACCTTCCTAAAATATTTGCTACCACCTTCCAAAAAAAATTTAAACACGTATAATTTATTAAAATATTTAATTTATGTATCCAACATAACTACAAACTCTATCATTTGTAGTAGTTATATCTATATTATACTACTTAAACTCAACTTCTTTACAAACTCTACTATACTACTTACATAAAAAAATAATTATATCATTAATTTCATATTTACATTCAATATTTTATAATTTATTTTCTTTTTATGAAAATAAGTATTTTACAAAAGTATGACAAGAAATATTAAAATTACCGGGCACGGTTATAGGATAATTTATTGTACAAAATATATATTATTAATTAATAACATATTGTTCAATTTCAATTAATTTAATAAATTATTTAATAATCTATTATTCTATTTTATATATTTTATTAAGTGTTTTACTTTTAATAAAAAAAGGTTAATAAGAATTTGGACGATTAATAGAGTACAAAATATAAATTATTAATTAATAACATATTGTTCAATTTTAATTAATTTAATAAATTATTTAATAATCTATTATTCTATTTTATATATTTTATTATGTGTTTTACTTTTAATAAAAAAAGGTTAATAAGAATTTGGACGATTAATAGAGTTTGTAGTTAAATTTGATATATAAATTAATTATTTTAATAAATTATAATTTATTTTCTTTTTATGAAAATAAGTATTTTACAAAAGTATGACAATAAATATTAAAATTACCGGGCACCGCACGGGTTATAGGATAATTTATCGTACAAAATATATATTAATAATTAATAACATATTGTTCAATTTCAATTAATTTAATAAATTATTTAATAATCTATTATTCTATTTTCTATATTTTATTAAGTGTTTTACTTTTAATAAAAAAAGGTTAATAAGAATTTGGACGATTAATAGAGTACAAAATATAAATTATTAATTAATAACATATTGTTCAATTTTAATAGGAAAAAAATATTAAAATTAATCCGTGCATCGCACGGGTTACAGGCTTGTATAACATTAAAGAAGAATTCAATTATCAAATTATTAGTAACTTTATTTTCTGTGAGATACGAAATAAGGTCATATATATATGTTTACTATAATATTTTTGTCCAAATTAGAAAAAAAGGATTGAAATTTAAGTATCTAATTATAATCAATACATAAAAAAATAAGCGTGCTAAGTCCATTATTACGGTTTAAATAATTATCTTTAGTTTTGTTTCGTATGAGGGATGCCCTCAGTGTCGAGGAACACTTAATAAAATAAAAAATAACTTTCTTTACTAATATTAACTTGCACTTGAATAAATAAACAAAAAAAATCTTTTGCATTAATTTTTGTTGATTCGTAACAAAGGGACCTTAAGTTTTTTTAGCTATGCGTGTAGGCTTTAAGACCCGTAAGTCCACTGGTACAATTAGACACAATTAAAACATAAATAAGACCGAACCATTTGAACCGGACACATCAAATAACAAAGTTTAGAAACAGTTATATATTAATACTATTTACTCATGAAGATGAAAAGGAAAGCCGATCAAATTGCTCAAGAAGTATGATCAAAGAAAAAAAAATCGAAGGAAGGAATTGAAAGATGGAGAAGGGACCAGACCAAAAAGAAACAAAAAAAATAATGAATCGATGAGTTAATTTCTAGAGTTCATATACCCATTTTGAATTCATGGCCTTTTCAATTTATGGGTATTATGATTAATTGATTTCAATTGTTTAGGTATAATGTAAGACCTTATTGTTAATGTGCTTTTGTACATGTGTCGATGTACTCATACCTATCATCTCACTGTTCTTAATCCCATAATCTTACTCAACCTCTTTAATACTTAGTTATATATATAATGTATATGTATAATATGTATCTTTATGAATATTAGTAGTCCCTGATCCCCATCAATGTATATTGTTACTCGAATTATGACAAATTAGCAAGCCATCTCGATGTTTTTTAACATGTCATAGAGCCCCATTTAAATCTGTTGACAACGATCATGTAAATGCTAAGTTAGTCGACTGCAAGCATTTTGAGTTCAATTACCCAACTACAAAGGTGTGAGTTTAATTATGTTTTAGCCTATTAACCTAGAAATAAAGTAGTTTAGATTAAAGGTGGGATTATATAATATATATAGATAAATAGGTCGGGTTTTTAATAAATATGTTTGTATTGGATTTTAATAAGCTCACTTCACGAATGTTGTTTAGCCCAAAATACCGACCAACGATTTATCTTGAATGCGGCTTTAATATAGTACTACCTAACAACTTATGTGATGCACGAGTTTATATTATTGTGATATAAATAATGCAATGATTCTAATATGATTTTACTGTGAATAATAATATTATTTAATTAGATATTAATATATCTAAATTGGATAAAAATATATACTTTATAAAGCACCAAAAAAATATTATATTTCCGGATTAGAATTTAAGCTATCACTTTGTATTGGATTTTTAGAAAAATATGATTTTATTAGATTTTAGTAAGCCCATTTTATCAAATCCATTGATTTTGAGTAGTTGATCCCATTGTAATGATCAACGATTTATCTTGAGTTCGGCTTTATAGTAGTATAGAATATCGAACAACGCATGCGATGCATGAGCTTATTTTAATATTATAGTTGTAATGTTATGAATCTAATACGAATATATTGTGCATAATAATAATTGAAAATTAATTAATCTAAATTGGATATAGATATATATTATTTAAAGAATTAACAAATTATTATGATTACAAATTGTAAACTTATAATATCTCACTTTGTATTAGTTTTAAGAGGATTGTTTATAATAGATCTTAATAAGCTATCATGTTTATACCATGTAAGCTCATGTTTTTATTATATTTTAATAAGCTCATTTTAATGGGTGTATTAGTACCAAATTTTTCGGTTGAGGCCATAATTCTCATGAACGATTTATCTTGAGTTTGGTTTTAATATAGTTGTATAGATAACATGTGCGATGCACATACTTATTTTAATATGGATGTTATAATATTATATATGACTTTATTATGATTTTATTGTGCATAAAAATATTATTTTAGTTCGATATTAATAATCCTAATTTGGATATAGATATAACCTTTCTAAGGATTAACGAATTATTATCATTTCGAATTGTAAATTTATACTCTGTCACTTTGTATTGGTTTTAACATGATTGTTTGCATTAGATGTAAGCCCATCATACCCAAGTCTGTTGATACCATGTAAGCTCATGTTTGTAGTAGAATTTAGTAAGCACATTTTACTAAGTCCATTGGTCTCAAGTTTTCACGTTGAGAATATAATACCGACCTACAATTTATGTTGAGTTCGTTTTAATATAATAGTATGAAAATAACAACATCAAGTTATCTTTAACGACATACGCTCCTTGCCTAGAAAATTGGTTCTCTCAATTAAAAATAGAAGACATTATCCATCCATATGAACAGACACATGAATTGCTAGTGGATGGTACCATGGAGCTTAAAAATGCTGAGGTATGATCTTTTTAACAGCTGCATAGAATTTTATACATAACCTCTGTCCATGTATCATGGTTCGACACTTTGAGGAGTAAAGATAAAAGAAACCAAGTACCTTTTTAAGTCCCTGCTAATTCACTTTTCCACATTATGTCCTTGTCGGAAATGCTTTTTGTTACACTTAAAATTCTTTATAAATTTTTTAATGTGTTATATACATTTTTCTGAAATGTACTTGTATATGTAAACAAGAATGCTTGACCTATCTAACACATTGTGGCCCTGGCTATCGGCCAAAAGTAATTAGGAGTCTATAAGGAGGCTTATGTAATCCTCAAAAAAGTAATTAGGTAATGGGAAAGGATTTTTCTTCGTGAATTGTGAATTGTGCATGTGATTATATGTATGCAGTAAACACACATGACACAACAAAAGGAACCAAAGAAAAAAATATATTCGTACATATTTCACGCAAATATTTTAATAGATTAATTAGTCACTAGCTAATTACTATATTGAAACAGGCATAAAAAACCTACTGTTCCATTTATTTCTCAGACACTAATTTTTTTCGTTCATGTACTAGCCATTTGTGACGTGATCAGTTTTTTATGATCTGCTCAATCCTCTAACTTTAGATCAAGCACGTCATTAAGCATGTCAGGTATATCTTGCAAATTTTCATCAGAGCTGGTCTGTACATTAATGATAACAATTAGATATTCATTAACATTCATTATAGGTTAGAAATTTACCATGTGATCATACAGTTTTAAAGAATTACATGAAGTCTCATCTGAGCATTCTTTATAATGTTTATTGGAATTATTCGATTAATTATCAGTATAAGCTATATATGCCCCGCTTATTATGAACTTCTTCAGTTACTTCATACTTTTGAGCTAACCATTGGCCAGGAGTGCCATGATACTATCAAGGCAAATTTATTAATAATCAATAAGCAGTTATGCAGTAAGATCTTAGATAAGGTTCCTCTTAAATCTTAATAGTGCAACTTTATGAGAAGTTAATATTTTGCTTCCAGGACTATATGCTCACCTCTGCCTTTGCTAGAGACGAGGTCTCCATTGGAGTGGTTCATAAGAAAAGTGCAGGACAGAATTGTATTGAGCATACTAAGGCGAGTTGTGGTGAAATTGGCAAATAAATCAAGGTCAGAACTTTTCATAATTGAAATCCATATAACAACATGCACTCTCGCTTTCTTGTAAGATGTATCTACTTATTTGTAACTATCAGCTCTCTTAGCAGGCAAAGATTTATGTTGCAAATTTATTAACCAATCTAAGTTAAAATAACATAGTTATAAGCCCTCACTTCTCTAAGCAAAGAGTATTGATCGCATATCTTTATTTTAAGTAAGTTAGAGAAGTCATGCTAAAGAGCTTGCAAAGCTTGACTTGTTTTTAGTTTGTAGATAAGACATGAACGATATAAGCCACAATTTTCACTGATGCAAAGCATTATGCAATGATGTTGGTCTAGAGCATATATAAGTTCCAATGCAATAATGTTGCTCATTTTAATTAAAAATTTCTCAATGAGAAATATGATTAAGGTTGATTTACAATAGATCTGACAATTTCGTACAATTGACATGATAATTTTGTGTTTGTGTTCACCTTTTTGGTATACGAACACGAAAATACACGCGTAAATGTAAATTCAGTGTAGGTTTTGGGTTTACTTTTCAGTACATGACATGAAACGAAAATACATGAATAGTTAAATAATTAAATAAATATTTCAAAATTTTATAAATACATATTGGGTATAGAAGTTTTAATAAAACAAAATAGAAAATAGTTTCAAATTTGAGTTCAACAAAATATGACTACACTTGACTCATTATAACTTAATGACTTGAGACTCAACTAGTAAAACTTTAACCCAAAAGTTTGATAATTAAATATTTTTATTTACATATATTTTATTGAAAGTTACATGAACCACAACACAAAAAGTACACGAACATGAGACGCCACAACACGAATCCATGGGTCGTGTTTGGGTTGCAGAATGTGGTGCAACTTAAGTACTTATTACTCCTATTTTACCGAGTGCTTAAATTTCCTCATACTGTATCCTTTTGTACATCATTTGGTTGAAAGTGTCTCTTCTGTTTATAACATGTTGCATAAAAGAGCAGCTAGTATTTCAGAGTTTCCAAGATTTACAAATGGATCTTCTTATAAATAGGCACTCCATTGAGTATATAGAAAGAGATGATTCCATAGTCGCTCATGGATGGCGGAGTTGATGCTTTCATAAAAGTACATCAAAGCTGGCCATTACATGGTTCTCCACTGAAGCTAGTATCCCTCAAGAAATCTAGTCCACATTCGAGGGAAATTTCTTTGCGCTTTCTTTGCAAAGTTGAGGTGAGTTACGTATGCTATTAAGTTCCTTATTTATTGCATTCACAACATTCATATTTATAAATGTATGAATCGATATAATTATTAGTAATTTTTGTGTTAAGTAGTGAAATGATGTCAAAATGTGGTAGAAATGTATGAATGTATTTTCTCTATATGTTGTCGGAACACACAAAATTAGCCTTGGGAATTGCAATATCCTAATTTTACGAAGGCAGGTATCCTTTGTTAAAAGTAATCTAATTTGTAATTCTTATAAATTATCTAGTAGAGTATAGAAGATTCTAGTCAGAAGTAATGCAAGCACAGATTCAAGTAATCAGTATAATCAATAAAAAGTTTCCTGATCTTATTCATGAACCATATTAATGATGTAAATTAATAGTCTTCTTAAGTCTTGCTATATAAACTTGAGATATATCAGTTGTATTAAAGTGAACAAGTGATAATATATAAATTAAAGCATTATGCCTTCTTTATCAATACTGATTCCAACAAATTTGGTATCAGAGCCAAAACATTAATCCAAACCCCAAAATAATTAAAATTCATAAACCCTTCATTATATACAATGGCAGCTTCTAATGAAGCATTATTCAACTATGCACAAAGCAATATTCCAATTTTCAATGATGAAAGATATGATTTCTGGAGCATCCTGATGAAAACATTGTTCATCTCTCATGATTTATGGGATTTAGTAGAAGATGGCTATGAAGTTGGTGTTACGCAGGAAGAGATAGCATCCTGGTCAGCGGCTAGGCACGATGAATTCAAAAATAATAAGAAAAAAGATGCAAGAACTTTGCACTTTATTCAACAAGGAGTTAGCAAAGCAATCTTTCCCCGTATTATGGGAGCAAAAACATCATAAGAAGCATGGGATCTTTTGCGAAATCAGTTTTCAAGGTTATGAAGCAGTAATTTCAGTAAAGTTGTAATCACTATGGAGAGAATTTGACAACCTGCAGATGAAAGAAGGTGAAAGTACTCTGGAATTCTTCTCTAAGGTGTCAACAATCATTAATCAGATTCGAAGTTATGGAGATACCTTGGATGATAAAAAAAGTTGTCCATAAAATTTTAAGAAGCCTGCCAGCAAAATTTGAGCATGTGGTTGCAGCAATTAAAATTTCTAAGGACTTGTCTAAATGACCGGTGGATGAACTCATGCATGCTCTTGAAGCTAACGAGGAAAGAATTCATAAATCAGCCCCTGGAACAAGCTTTTCAAGTAAAAATCAATATAAGAAACAAAAATGATGCTGCACATCAGGAGAACGAGACACGAAGAAAGTACAACAAGAACCAAAATTATAGAAAAGGTAATCAGAATTTACGAGGAAGAGGAGGAAGAAGAAATTTTAATGAAAGAAGCAACTTCAACAATTCCATATGTATCATTTGCTAGAGATCAAATCATGAGTCGAAAAATTGCAAATTCCGATGCCAAAGGTGCAAAGTTTCTAACCATTCTCAGAGAGACTGCTGGTTCCAAAACAGAACTCAAGGAAATGTAAATTTTTAAGAGGAGAGTAAAGAGCCACAAGTGACATTTTCATATATGAATCACTAGCCAGTACAGCAAAAGGAGTGGTATATTGATAGCGCTTGTAGCAATCACATGACGGGCAAAAAGGAGCATTTTTCAGAACTTGATAAAAGATATAAATCTAAAGTAAAGATCGGAGATGGGAAAATGTTGAAAATTGAAGGCAAAGGGATCATTACCTTTTATTCTAAAGAAGGTAAGTCTTTAAACATTACTAATGTTCATTATGTTCCTGAATTAACTCAAAATCTATCGAGTATTGGACAGTTGATGCAAAGAGGTTTTTCCATAAATTTTGATGAAGATCATTGTGTTACTTTTGATAAGAAAAAGAAATTCACAGTGGCAAGAGTTAGAATTATTCTAAACAAAACTTTTCATTTAACAATTCCACTGGAAGGTGACGTTGCTTTAAAAAATGTGAAGAACGATGATTCTTTTTTCATGGCATCTAAGGTACGGGCATCTTAACTTTAATGGACTGAAGTTATTAAAAGAGAAAAATATGGTCATAGGTCTACCTTCCATCTCAAAAAACAGTGAAGTTTGTGAAGGTTGTATATATGGGAATATGCACAGATTGCCTTTTCCCAAAACTGCTTGGAGAGCAAGGGCTCCGGTGGAACTAGTTCACTCAGATATATGCGAATCAAGGACTCCATCCATTAATGGCAGCAAATACTTTCTCCTATTCGTGGATGACTACACAAGAATGATGTGGGTATATTTCTTGAAGCAAATATCTGAGGCATTTAACTGTTTTATCCAGTTCAAGGTACTGGTAGAAAATCCAAGTAAATTTAAAATAAAAACTCTCAAAACTGATCGCGGTAGAGAGTGTATATCTCAAACTTTTCTTAGTTATTGTAAAGAAAAAGGCATAAGAAGGCAGCTAACGGTAAGATATAGTCCTCAGTAAAACGGCATCGTAGAATGGAAGAATTGAACAATTGTGGAAATGGCCAAAAGCATGTTTAAAGAAAAAGGATTGTCAAATATTTTCTGGACAGAAGCTGTTAATACAGCTATCTACCTTCTGAATACACTATAAGAAAAACGGGTAAATACGACCGTCTAAAAAGCGGTCGTATTTAGTTAAATACGACCGTCCAAAAAGCGGTCGTATTTAGTTAAATACGACCGTTTTCGGTCGTATTTAACTAAATACGACTGGTTTTTGGACCGGTAGTATTCGGTCGAGTCATATTTAGTAACCGGTCGAATTTAGTATACAGAGCGGCTAAATTCGACCGCTTAAATTCGACCGAATGCGGTCGAATTTGTTTTTCACCAAAAAAATGAAAATCCCGCCCAAAAATTTGAATTTTTTGAAAAAATTTGAAAAGTCCGCCTAAAATATAAATTCGACCGTATATGATTGAAAATATTGTTCTCAATTCGACCGTATACGGTCGAATTAACGAGCACCAGATTTTTAAAAAAAAAATCTCGCCGGAAAATTTTCAAATTCCGACGAGCTTCAAAAAATCCGGCAACCATTCCGATAACTCCGATGTTGCCAAAAATTGAATTTTTCGGTTTAATTTTACACATCAAATTACTCTACATCGTTCCCACAATCCCAAAATGACCCCAACAATAACATATCAATGATATAATTCATTTTCCGATCAAAATGGTAACTTTTCCGGCCAAATTCAAAATCATATTAATCTTTGTGAAATTTGACGCTTAATATCACAAAATAAAGATAATAACGTATACAATTGATTATCAACAATTATATTAACATAAAATAATTATCAAGAAAAAAACAATGAATCAAAAATCATACCAAATTCGATTTTACACAAATTTCAAGTTTGCACTTCGAAATTTTCATATACATACTCCTCCAACTTTTCTAAACACAAACTCATAATCAAAAACGAAATTAAAACACAAAATTTCAAAGACCCACCTAATTTTTTGTTCGGAAAATAAAGATTAAAGATGGATTTTGGGATGCGCGTGTTTATATGAGTTGTAGAAAAATAGAAGAGAAGGGGATTGGTAAATGATGAAAGGGAGGTTGACCGGAAAAAGAAAGAAATAACGGGGAAAAAAAAGAGGAAAGGAGCAGGGGAGGGGCGGGGCGGGGCGGCGGGGAGGGGAAGGAAAAGGGGGGAGGGGTGGGGTGGGGGTCTGGGGTGGGGTGGGTTTTATTTTAGTTTATTAATAGTTTAGTTTTATAAAATGCAAAATCAACCTTTAGATTATTTTTTAAGTGGTTGAATTTGGTGCGTTGGATCTAAATCACGCGGGTCCCTGACATGGCACTAAATTTAACTGTCATCGGTTGTATTTAGGAGTGTCAATTTATATTTATTTCACTTAGTTTTACATTATGAAAATTAAAATTATAATACTATGATTATTTAATCATTTGATTATAAAATAATATATTATTATAAATATTAGAATATATATTTAACAACTAGTTATTGTACTAAACAAATGAAATGAAGATTTTGGTTGATTTAACATATAAACCACAGAAAATAGTTTGCGGTATAATTTAGGATTATAATTTATTTCTAAAAAAATATTGTAATTTCTTAATCTTTTTCATAAAAGATTATAATTTTATAATTTATTTTATCATATCACTAAACTATATAAATTTTGACATCCTTATGGTTGGATCATTCATAAACATTTTGTAAAAAATCGAAACATCGGTATGAGACTAAACACTAGTAAGAAGTATTGGTCAAACTACTAGTTGACTGTTAAAATAACAAATCAAATACATTTATTTTTCTCTAAAAAAATTATCATATCAATAAATTATATAGATCTTGATATCCTTACGGTTGGGTCATTCATAAACAGTTTTTAAAAAATCGAAACATCGGTACGGGACTAAACACTAGTAAGAATAACTGGTCAAACTACTAGTTGACTGTTAAAATAGCAAACCAAATACATTTATTTTTTTCTAAAAAATTTATCATATCACTAAAATATATAGATCTTGACATCCTTACGGTTGGATCATTCATAAACATTTTGTAAAAAATCAAAACATCGGTATGAGACTAAACACTAGTAAGAAGTATTGGTCAAACTACTAGTTGACTGTTAAAATAACAAACCAAATACATTTATTTTTTTCTAAATTTTTATCATATCACTAAAATATATAGATCTTGACATTCTTACGGATGGATCATTCATAAACATTTTGTAAAAAATCGAAACATCGGTACGGGACTAAACACTAGTAAGAAATATTTAATGCTAAACATGTTGATTTAAGATAGCCACATTCATTCTCTCAATATATCACACTCATACCTATATATATATAAATGCATATATATGTATAAAGAGGAACAAAAGCTATACATATAAAGAACACACAAAATAAATGAAATAAGTTAGCAAATATAGGTAATTAGGATAACGCATTAATGTTATATATAGTCTATATGTGGTCTTATCTCTTTCAAATTAGTTGTTGATTAAATGTAATCTAACTAATAAATTTACAGTTTTAGGACTATATTTTTTCAAATCTAACCTAAATAATTTTTCTAAAGAATACTTATATAATAATTATTGAACTTTTGTAAAATGGTTTAGAGTTTCATGCAATAAGGGAAAATATAATGGGTTCGTATTAGTTTTCATTCTAGGAAAATACCGACATCATATTTACTATATACACCCTTTTTATCATCTATGCAACTCATGACATATACTTAATTATTTAATAATGAATAGGAAAGTAGTGTGTTGGTTCAATTAAATGGCGGGTCATTGTTGTACTTCTAAGCATTGCATGTTTATTTATATGCATTTGTATACTTATTTCTTATTTAATTATTAACATATTTAAATTTTGTATAAATTAGTTGTACTTTCTATATATTTACATGTTTACTTAGATGTACTAATATACTTATTTCCTATTTTACTAACCTACTTTAATATTACACATTAATAAAATATTAATATTCATATTTATGATTAAACGAACACAAAACTAGTATATTCTCATTATTGGTTTTCTTGAGCTTTCTACGACCTACTTACACTTTCTCATGTTAGCTTTAATGTTGATATATCATAGAAATCCTTTAGAAAATTACTCCATTCACCACTTGATTAATAAAAAAGAGAGTCTTCTTAACTATTAGTTGATTTTCCTTCAAAGTCTTAGTTATTATGGTAAGATAACATGTACGGTTCTTGGTATCCATATTCCATAATCTTTCAAAAATCTTGAGATTCTTACAATACCGAAATCGATTTTCTTGTTTGTCTCCATGCTGACGCACATTAGCAACTTAAATTTTTTATTATCTCTAATCTCATTAATAATAATGGCTCTCGTGCATAAAAATCTATCTGATCATGTAAATGTATTTGTTACATTAACACACACTAGAAAGACCCTACCTTTGTTTGAATACTCAATTGATTACAATTATTTCCCGTCATACCAGAAAATTTTGATTGCAACATATTTTTGTGAAAGTCATCTCTAAATCACAAAATCTATAATACCACTTTCTAAGAATTTAAATGTATAATAAATTGTTGGAGATTACGAGAAAGAGTTTTTTCTGAGTAATTCCATACAACTTACTCACACAAAACATATACATAAAACTTGCAACTGCAATGAAATAATTTGATCATTTTCTATGAATACAAAACTTAGAAGATTGTCATATTTATGCGGCTAGGTCTACATGGAATTTACAAGAATATTCGCACCTAAGTTAATATGTAATTGAATAAGTACATGATTTAATCACATATAGAAATGCAAAATTATGAACTCGAAGACTATTCTATTTTCATAAAAAAGCAAATTAAAGTGTAGCTTAGCTTGTTTTAAAACAACATACATTTATAATCTTCATATGTACTACCTTTAGTTAGCAAGGAGAGATTCTTTATATATTTTGCATACGAGATAAACACATTAATGCACTACAAGAAAACTGTCAATAGACATCATAGATTAGACATTGGTCACCCGTGTCACCGATGTTAAAAATCTTTTTAACATCACCACTTTTAAAAGCGATGTCTTTAGCTTTTTAACATCCTACAGCTTTAAACCGATGTCTAAAAAATTATTAAAATAATTCGAAAAAAAATATACCGCTTATTACCAAATTCTTCCCCGCCTTAGGTCAAAAAAAATTGGATGAAATTTTCCGCATTGAATTTTTTGGCTCTCCTAAATTCAATAGATTTTGGTCAAATTTATTATTTGGAAATGGCATGAAATTTCCTATAACTTTTAAAACTTTTGGGGCAAAAGTTGGCGGAAATTCCCCTCTATTTTTAAATTTATATTTCTACACAAATCCGTTTGTATTTATTTAATTTGGCCACATTCAATTGTATTTAGTATATTCAGAATTTTTAATAATTTTTTTAAACTATTTAAATGTTAGTGAATATTTTAAAAAATATGTATACACACAACAATAACATTCATCCCAACTACAAGTTTATATGGTATAAAAATATATGTGATGAAAGAACTTTTATTTAAATTTTATGATACTTCCGTGAAATTTAAATATATATATATATATAAATTTAAAAAAATTATGAAAGAATTATCGCATTCCAAGTCCACTGACTACATTCACTGTATTTTTTGACAAAATATTAGTGAGCTAATAATTAACTTGTTTTTGAATCTCTACATTAGATTAGGTAGTATGATTACATACAGTTATAAATTTAAATTTTAGGGTATCGATTAGGGTTTTAGTTTTTAATTTATATCTCATTTATTTTGAGTAATCTATTACGGATGTGATTATTCGAATTATTTTACAAATTCGAATTTAGGGGTTCAGATTCTTATCATAGAGTGTTCCTACTATTTAGAATAATATTAGACCATCCAACCACATGGATGTTAAAATGGTTACAAGAAAATGTTATATGCAAATTTTAACAATTTTTAATCATTAGACCTCGATTATTTTAACAAATAAGGTATCACTAACTTAACTAAATATTTCACCACACAATCTTTTTCGTGGAATTTATGCTCAAATTGACCAACTTCATGATTATAAATTTTTTATTAAAATAACAAGTTGTTAATATAATTTATTATATTTTTAATATTATAATATTTGTAAGAAAAAAGTTAATTAATTACAATTTTAATTTCCTAGAAATTATAAGAAAGCATAAAAAAAATATTAATCGACATTCCTAAATTCGACCGGTTACAGTTGAATTTAGTGTCATTTCAGTAGTCCCTTGCATTAGATCTAACACACCAAATTTAACCCCTAAAACATTCATCCAACGGTTGAATTTACATTTAATAAAACCAAATTATAAGTAAAAAAACAAAAAAATTATAAAATAAAATTTTTAACCCGAAGCCCTCCTTTCACTCACGTAACTCACCCCTTCTCTTTTTCTCTCACCGCCGTTATTTTTTTCCAACCTCCAATCTCTCTCTCCCCCTCTATTTCTATTTGTGTCCCTCCCACCATCTTACTCTCCCTCCTAAAGGTAATAATTTCCATTTTCTTGATTTTAACTCGAATTAGACTTTTTACTTTAGGTTGTTTATTGATGTGTTTTGAAGTTACGAATCGATAGATCATTGAACAAGAGCGTGTAGATAATTTTTTCATGATTTATGATTGAATGTGTTGCTCCATTTACATGCTCGGTATGTGGTGGGGAAATTGTTTATATTAAGGTTTTTTTAGTTTGGTGAATTTTTTGTTAATGTTGTTTTTTTCTTTACAGACGTTCAATTGATTTTGGCCGGAATGGTTTAAATGCTAGTTATTTGTAAGTTTGGATATGAATATGAGATTGTTGGGTTCAATTTTGAGTGTACTTTTTGTTAATTTCATTTTTTTTCTTTACAGACGTTCAATTGATTTTTGTCGGAATCGGTTAAATGCTAGTTGTTTGTAAGTTTGGATATCAATGTGAGATTGTTTGATCAATTTTGAGTGTATTAAGTTAAAAAATTGGACTGAAAACTGAGCTTTTTTGGAGAAATTAAAGCTGCTGGAATATGACTGGAACTGGTAAACTCACCGGAATCTGGAAATTTTCCAATTTCCAGCGAGAGATTTGTCTCTTAAAACTGGTGTTTGCTAATTCAACCGAAGGTGGTGGAATTTAGATTCGCATCTTTGACCATATTCGGTCAATTTAATTTTAGGCAGACATTTTAAATTTATTCAAAATATTTAATAGTTTGGGCGGGATTTTCAATTTTTTGGTGAAAAGTCAAATTCGACTACCTTGGTCAAATTTGGCCAGTTGAATTTAAGCGGTTTTTTTAAATGGTCAAAATTAGCTGGTCCAATTTACTTTAAAAATGACCGACTTATGACCGATCCAGAAACTAAAAGATACGACCGTGTCATGACATATTTAGGTAAATGCGAGGACTTTTGGCCGGTCGTATTTACCTGTTTTTCTTATAGTGATAGCTCATCTAAATATGAGGGGTTTGTTAAAATGACGTAATATATAAGTTGATCCACATGTTAAATGACTTAATCAAGGGAAAGATGGGATCTAATAAATTCGACATCATAAACTTTGAAATTCTTGAAGAATTGCCCTCACCAATTTTCCAATTTTCAAATAGTTCTTGGCTAAATGATATTATACTTCATTTTGATGTCTCTCAACTTTGTTTCTTTCATTTTGTACTTAGTGGGGCAACAAACCATATGGTTTGTCTAACCCTGTCAGTTATCTACCTCTCTTTCACCTTTTTCACTTGATGGAAGTGCTTTGGGCGTGGATCCTATCACGTTTTGCTTTTCCAATTAAAATTCAAATAAATTCTCTTGTGTAATAAAGAAATATTTAATCTCATTACATCCTTTATTTGAGAAATTCCATATATTGACATATTAGTTCTTGTATGTTCTTGCAATGACTTGGTTTGCCAAATGTTCATGGTTGTGCTGGTTAATATGTTAAGAGACACCAACACCAAAGGTAAGTCTCATCTGGAGAAAATTAAGGGTTGAGGTATTTTTTCGACCACTTCAAATTGTTTTCATATTATATCCTTTTCATTTATGAAGGAATAATATATGCAAAGTTTATATGTTTTTTTAATATTTTTTGTTTTAATAAAAGTATTGTTGCTTGATTGTCAGGTTTATTAATTATATCATTCACGGGGATTTAATTAAGTAATTATTTTCAAAATTTTATCTTCTTACTTATTTTCATGTTTATTGGGTTTTTAAAATATTTTTTGTTTTTGTTAAAGTATTGTTCCTTGATTAGGTTATAACTGTTCCAGTCATACCTGGTAACGCTTTAAGAGGACATAAGAGAAACTGCAATAGATTAGTTATTCATTCTCCTAATTTTTGTACCTTAAATTTTAGGGAATGAGTGTACTAGTACAACAGATTAAGCATCATCTCTCCCAAGACTTTGAAGAAGGAAGACTGTGCATCTTCACCAGTGTAACAGATTTTTTCTTATGTACACACATTTGCAACATGATGCTCTATGATATGATACATTATTTCTCTACTTGTTTGGGGTCAACTTCAACTTTATACTCACATCCGTGTGCCTCCAGACTCAACTGCAGTTCAGAAGTACACGGTTTAAGTTCCAACTGTATCATTACTGCAAATGTTTGCTTTCCAGCATGGGTGATGGACCCTGGACCTGCTGTGCATTATGGGTGTCAAATTATTAATATTATCAAAACAATTCCATTAGTGTTGCAACTATTCTGAATTTTCAGATGTTTCCAGTAGCCGTGAACCATTTGACCTCTGTGAACAACATTATGGAAATTCCTTTAACCTCCCAAGCCTATTTAACCAGCAGCATAATTCAGAGCACAAGTTTAATAATGTCGGAGGAGCGAGGATCACTATTGCAGGTGTCTTGAGGATGAATGAGAATAAGCTCCTGATTAGTATATCCAGAGGACTGGGGCACATGGCTCCACGGGCCCACATGATGAATTGAAGAGGAGAAGTTCCAAAGGTTCATCAAATGTGAATTCAGGAGCAGTTCTCTAGGCTCATCAGATGAGTAATCCAAAAGCATGAGAATCTCTTAGGTTATTAGATTTTTAAACCAAAAATGAGAACTTTATAAGGTACATTACAAAAGGACAAGTGCAAGAGGATAATTGGAATTTAAATCCAAAAGGAGAAGGTCTAGCTGTCTGCCTGTCACATGATAAATACAAAGAGAAAAGTTTTGCAATGAATAGACACAAAGATCAGAAGCAAAACCTGTAATTAAATATCAAACACGTATAAGTAGCCCACAAAAAAGCAAGCCGAGCAAGGTATCACAAAAAATGGCACCAAAGTATCTTTATCTTCCAACAAAGTCGGCGATTGGCAAAGCGCTTGGTTGGAAATCTAAGAATTTTCGGTTGCATTGCATATGCACATATTCCTGACAAGAAAAGAAAAAAGCTAGATGAGATTAGATGAGATTGTCAAGAAGTGTATCTTTACCGCATATGACAAAGGTAATAGTGGAAATGATGATCCACTCCTCAGCAAAAGTTCTTAACAAATTCATATATGTTGACACAATTGACATCAGAACCTAGAAGCAATAGTGTAGGTGGGCACCAAAAATATACGGAGTCTCCATGACATCTATAATGCAATAAGTCAGCTGGTACAAACAACCTTTATATGGTTATTCCTTTGTTTTGTTTAATGATCTACTAAAATTTTAGTAGTGCTTGAGTCACTTTCAGAAGATAAAGAATTCTCCCTAATTTAGAAATCTAAAAAAGTAGATGAACAATATGTTCTTACCTGTGTGCCCTTGAACTTGTTGCTGATCTTCTTCTTGTTGGGACCCAGGTCGGGTCTTGGCTTTGTGACTGTCCTTGCAGAATGAATGTTGTGTATTGGCCTTGGTGTTGCCCTTGATATTGTTCTTGCTGCAATACAGTAAAACTACTCAAATTTCAGAAACTAGACATGTTAACATGTTGATGCTTTAAAATAATTAAGATACTAATTTTTAAAAGAAAAACAAAAAACCAAAGCAATTATAATATATTCTAAATGCATTTCTCAGTGTAAATTAATTCTGCTCATCCCCAGACCTTAAATCTTGAAAAACTACAAAGTGTCAAATTTTATTTACAATTACAAAATTGAAAACCTTGATATCATAAAATGAATCCATATCTAGTTTAAGATGGTCACATAGACATATATTTAAATATATATTTCATACAACACCCATAAAAACATTAATTAATTCCTACAAAGAAAATAATCACATGAGAGTTAAAAGAATTATCTCAAGTTTATCATTACCTAAGCTTAGAGTTTATAACGGATAACATAATACACATATGTGTGTACAAAAATTTTAGTGGGGTTATTAAGACATACATCTAACATAATAGAGCTAACATATGTGAATTTAAACTTCTATTGATGTTTTTAAGAAGTACCAAATGCTAGAATTGAAATGGACGTTCTAGATTTTTCTTACCATCTTCATTTTTTAAAAAATAAATGCCAAAATAGTAATATTATAATTTGAATAAATATATTTCATAATATTTAGATTTTTAAAAGTAACTCATATGTTTGAGAGAATATTATATTAGATTTTGAAATGATGCAGGTATAATCAAAATTATTTAATTTTCTATGGGAATAGAAAATGGACAATTATAGATAAAAAACAATAAATAATGTATTATACCTGCAAAAACCATCTCATAATCTTCTTCTATATTTATGTGGCTTCTCAAACAAATATTTTAAAAGTATTTTGAGGTTCTCGCGTTAAAAGAAATAAAGCTAGTATGATTAGGCTGATAAATATATTCTATTGAATATTGTATAATTTTAAAAAATAAAATACAATATAAAATATTATGATTATAATAGTTTGATATTTTGAGTACAAGCATGTAGGTAAAACATGATAATGATTTGTGAATCATGTAAATTATATAGTTATTTAAATGCTATAGGGAGAAACCATCTATACTATACTATTATAATTGATTGGTTTGGTGGGTGGTTAACACCTTCCTAAAATATTTGCTACCACCTTCCAAAAAAAATTTAAACACATATAATTTATTAAAATATTTAATTTATGTATCCAACATAACTACAAACTCTATCATTTGTAGTAGTTATATCTATATTATACTACTTAAACTCAACTTCTTTACAAACTCTACTATACTACATATATAAAAAATAATTATATCATTAATTTCATATTTACATTCAATATTTTATAATTTACTTTCTTTTTATGAAAATAAGTATTTTACAAAAGTATGACAAGAAATATTAAAATTACCGGGCACCGCACGGGTTATATGATAATTTATTGTACAAAATATATATTATTAATTAATAACATATTGTTCAATTTCAATTAATTTAATAAATTATTTAATAATCTATTATTCTATTTTATATATTTTATTAAGTGTTTTACTTTTAATAAAAAAAGGTTAATAAGAATTTGGACGATTAATACAGTACAAAATATATATTATTAATTAATAACATATTGTTCAATTTTAATTAATTTAATAAATTATTTAATAATCTATTATTCTATTTTATATATTTTATTATGTGTTTTACTTTTAATAAAAAAAGGTTAATATGAATTTGGACGATTAATAGAGTTTGTAGTTATATTTGATATATAAATTAATTATTTTAATAAATTATAATTTATTTTCTTTTTATGAAAATAAGTATTTTACAAAGGTATGACAATAAATATTAAAATTACCGGGCACCGCACAAGTTATAGGATAATTTATCGTACAAAATATATATTATTAATTAATAACATATTGTTCAATTTCAATTAATTTAATAAATTATTTAATAATCTATTATTCTATTTTATATATTTTATTAAGTGTTTTACTTTTAATAAAAAAAGGTTAGTAAGAATTTGGGCGATTAATAGAGTTTGTAGTTAAATTTGATATATAAATTAATTATTTTAATAAATTATATGTGTCTATATTATTTTGAAAAGTGCTAACAAAATTTTAGAATAGTGTTAACCAAGATCAAATAAATCAATTATATCATATTTTCCTTGAAAAATGTCAAAATTAATCCGAACAGCGCACGGATTATTAAATAATTTATTAATTTTTTATAAAAATAAGATTATACTAATAATAGGAAAAAAATATTAAAATTAATCCGTGCATCGCACGGGTTACAGGCTTGTATAACATTAAAGAAGAATTCAATTATCAAATTATTAGTAACTTTATTTTCTGTGAGATACGAAATAAGGTCATATATATATGTTTACTATAATATTTTTGTCCAAATTAGAAAAAAAAAGGATTGAAATTTAAGTATCTAATTATAATCAATACATAAAAAAATAAGCGTGCTAAGTCCATTATTACGGTTTAAATAATTATCTTTAGTTTGGTTTCGTATGAGGGATGCCCTCAGTGTCGAGGAACACGTAATAAAATAAAAAATAACTTTCTTTACTAATATTAACTTGCACTTGAATAATTAAACAAAAAAAACCTTTTGCATTAATTTTTGTTGATTGGTAACAAAGGGACGTTAAGTTTTTTTAGCTATGCGTGTAGGCTTTAAGACCCGTAAGTCCACTGGTATAATTAGACACAATTAAAACATAAATAAGACCGAACCATTTGAACCGGACACATAAATAACAAAGTTTAGAAATAGTTATATATTAATACTATTTACACATGAAGATGAAAAGGAAAGCCGATCAAATTGCTCAAGAAGTATGATCAAAGAAAAAAAATCGAAGGAAGGAATTGAAAGATGGAGAAGGGATCAGACCAAAAAGAAACAAAAAAAATAATGAATGGATGAGTTAATTTCTAGAGTTCATATACCCATTTTGAATTCATGGCCTTTTCAATTTGTGGGTATTATGATTAATTGATTTCAATTGTTTAGGTATAATGTAAGACCTTATTGTTAATGTGCTTTTGTACATGTGTCGATGTACTCATACCTATCATCTCACTGTTCTTAATCCCATAATCTTACTCAACCTCTTTAATACTTAGTTATATATATATAATGTATATGTATAATATGTATCTTTATGAATATTAGTAGTCCCCGATCCCCATCAATGTATATTGTTACTCGAATTATGACAAATTAGCAAGCCATCTCGATGTTTTTTAACATGTCATAGAGCCCCATTTAAATCTGTTGACAACGATCATGTAAATGCTAAGTTAGTCGACTGCAAGCGTTTTGAGTTCAATTACCCAACTACAAAGGTGTGAGTTTAATTATGTTTTAGCCTATTAACCTAGAAATAAAGTAGTTTAGATTAAAGGTGGGATTATATAATATATATAGATAAATAGGTCGGGTTTTTAATATATATGTTTTTATTGGATTTTAATAAGCTCACTTCACGAATTTTGTTTAGCCCAAAATACCGACCAACGATTTATCTTGAATGCGGCTTTAATATAGTACTACCTAACAACTTATGTGATGCACGAGTTTATATTATTGTGATATAAATAATGCAATGATTCTAATATGATTTTACTGTGAATAATAATATTATTTAATTAGATATTAATATATCTAAATTGGATAAAAATATATACTTTATAAAGCACTAAAAAAATATTATATTTCCGGATTAGAATTTAAGCTATCACTTTGTATTGGATTTTTAGAAAAATATGATTTTATTAGATTTTAGTAAGCCCATTTTATCAAATCCATTGATTTTGAGTAGTAGATCCCATTGTAATGATCAACGATTTATCTTGAGTTCGGCTTTATAGTAGTATAGAATATCGAACAACGCATGCGATGCATGAGCTTATTTTAATATTATAGTTGTAATATTATGAATCTAATACGAATATATTGTGCATAATAATAATTGAAAATTAATAAATCTAAATTGGATATAGATATATATTATTTAAAGAATTAACAAATTATTATGATTACAAATTGTAAACTTATAATATCTCAGTTTGTATTAGTTTTAAGAGGATTGTTTATAATAGATCTTAATAAGCTATCATGTTTATACCATGTAAGCTCATGTTTTTATTATATTTTAATAAGCTCATTTTAATAGGTGTATTAGTACCAAATTTTTCGGTTGAGGCCATAATTCTCATGAACGAATTATCTTGAGTTTGGTTTTAATATAGTAGTATAGATAACATGTGCGATGCACATACTTATTTTAATATGGATGTTATAATATTATATATGACTTTATTATGATTTTATTGTGCATAAAAATATTATTTTAGTTCGATATTAATAATCCTAATTTGGATATAGATATAACCTTTCTAAGGATTAACGAATTATTATCATTTCGAATTGTAAATTTATACTCTGTCACTTTGTATTGGTTTTAACAGGATTGTTTGCATTAGATGTAAGCCCATCATACCCAAGTCTGTTGATACCATGTAAGCTCATGTTTGTAGTAGAATTTAGTAAGCACATTTTACTAAGTCCATTGGTCCCAAGTTTTCACGTTGAGCATATAATACCGACCTACAATTTATGTTGAGTTCGTTTTAATATAATAGTATGAAAATAACAACATCAAGTTATCTTTAACGACATACGCTCCTTGCCTAGAAAATTGGTTCTCTCAATTAAAAATAGAAGACATTATCCATCCATATGAACAGACACATGAATTGCTAGTGGATGGTACCATGGAGCTTAAAAATGCTGAGGTATGATCTTTTTAACAGCTGCATAAAATTTTATACATAACCTCTGTCCATGTATCATGGTTCGACACTTTGAGGAATAAAGATAAAAGAAACCAAGTACCTTTTTAAGTCCCTGCTAATTCACTTTTCCACATTATGTCCTTGTCGGAAATGCTTTTTGTTACACTTAAAATTCTTTATAAATTTTTTAATGTGTTATCTACATTTTTCTGAAATGTACTTGTATATGTAAACAAGAATGCTTGAACTATCTAACACATCGTGGCCCTGGCTATCAGCCAAAAGTAATTAGGAGTCTATAAGGAGGCTTATGTAATCCTCAAAAAAGTAATTAGGTAATGGGAAAGGATTTTTCTTCGTGAATTGTGAATTGTGCATGTGATTATATGTATGCAGTAAACACATATGACACAACAAAAGGAACCAAAGAAAAAAATATATTCGTACATGTTTCACGTGAATATTTTATTAGATTAATTAGTCACTAGCTAATTACTATATTGAAACAGGCATAAGAAACCTACTGTTCCATTTATTTCTCTGACACTAATTTCTTTCGTTCATGTACTAGCCATTTGTGACGTGATCAGTTTTTTGTGATCTGCTCAATCCTCTAACTTTAGATCAAGCACGTCATTAAGCATGTCAGGTATATCTTGCAAATTTTCATCAGAGCTGGTCTGTACATTAATGATAACAATTAGATATTCATTAACATTCATTATAGGTTAGAAATTTACCATGTGATCATACAGTTTTAAAGAATTACATGAAGTCTCATCTGAGCATTCTTTATAATGTTTATTGGAATTATCTGATTAATTATCAGTATAAGCTATATATGCCCTGCTTATTATGAACTTCTTCAGTTACTTCATACTTTTGAGCTAACCATTGGCCAGGAGTGCCATGATACTATCAAGGCAAATTTATTAATAATCAATAAGCAGTTATGCAGTAAGATCTTAGATAAGGTTCCTCTTAAATCTTAATAGTGCAACTTTATGAGAAGTTAATATTTTGCTTCCAGGACTATATGCTCACCTCTGCCTTTGCTAGAGACGAGGTCTCCGTTGGAGTGGTTCATAAGAAAAGTGCAGGACAGAATTGTATTGAGCATACTAAGGCGAGTTGTGGTGAAATTGGCAAATAAATCAAGGTCAGAACTTTTCATAATTGAAATCCATATAACAACATGCACTCTCGCTTTCTTGTAAGATGTATCTACTTATTTGTAACTATGAGCTCTCTTAGCAGGCAAAGATTTATGTTGCAAATTTATTAACCAATCTAAGTTAAAATAACATTGTTATAAGCCCTCACTTCTCTAAGCAAAGAGTATTGATCTCATATCTTTATTTTAAGTAAGTTAGAGAAGTCATGCTAAAGAGCTTGTAAAGCTTGACTTGTTTTTAGTTTGTAGATCAGACATGAACGATATAAGCCACAATTTTCACTGATGCAAAGCATTATGCAACGATGTTGGTCTAGAGCATATATAAGTTCCAATGCAATAATGTTGCTCATTTTAATTAAAAATTTCTCAATGAGAAATATGATTAAGGTTGATTTACAATAGATCTGACAATTTCGTACAATTGACATGATAATTTTGTGTTTGTGTTCACCTTTTTGGTATACGAACACGAAAATACACGCGTAAATGTAAATTCAGTGTAGGTTTTGGGTTTACTTTTAGGTACATGACATGAAACAAAAATACACGAATAGTTAAATAATTAAATAAATATTTCAAAATTTTATAAATACATATTGGGTATAGAAGTTTTAATAAAACAAAATAGAAAATAGTTTCAAATTTGAGTTCAACAAAATTTGACTACACTTGACTCATTATAACTTAATGACTTGAGACTCAACTAGTAAAACTTTAACCCAAAAGTTTGGTAATTAAATATTTTTATTTACATATATTTTATTGAAAGTTACATGAACCACAACACAAAAAGTACACGAACATGAGACGCCACAACACGAATCCATGGGTCGTGTTTGGGTTGCAGAATGTGGTGCAACTTAAGTACTTATTACTCCTATTTTACCGAGTGCTTAAATTTCCTCATACTGTATCCTTTTGTACATCATTTGGTTGAAAGTGTCTCTTCTGTTTATAACATGTTGCATAAAAGAGCAGCTAGTATTTCAGAGTTTCCAAGATTTACAAATGGATCTTCTTATAAATAGGCACTCCATTGAGTATATAGAAAGAGAGGATTCCATAGTGGCTCATGGATGGCGGAGTTGATGCTTTCATAAAAGTACATCAAAGCTGGCCATTACATGGTTCTCCACTGAAGCTAGTATCCCTCAAGAAATCTAGTCCACATTCGAGGGAAATTTCTTTGCGCTTTTTTGCAAAGTTGAGGTGAGTTACGTATGCTATTAAGTTCCTTATTTATTGCATTCACAGCATTCATATTTATAAATGTATGAATCGATATAATTATTAGTAATTTTTGTGTTAAGTAGTGAAATGATGTCAAAATGTGGTAGAAATGTATGAATGTATTTTCTCTATATGTTGTCGGAACACACAAAATTAGCCTTGGGAATTGCAATATCCTAATTTTACGAAGGCAGGTATCCTTTGTTAAAAGTAATCTAATTTGTAATTCTTATAAATTATCTGGTAGAGTATTGAAGATTCTAGTCAGAAGTAATGCAAGCACAGATTCAAGTAATCAGTATAAGCAATAAAAAGTTTCCTGATCTTATTCATGAACCATATTAATGATGTAAATTAATAGTCTTCTTAAGTCTTGCTATATAAACTTGAGATATATCAGTTGTATTAAAGTGAACAAGTGATAATATATAAATTAAAGCATTATGCCTTCTTTATCAATACTGATTCCAACAAATTTGGTATCAGAGCCAAAACATTAATCCAAACCCCAAAATAATTAAAATTCATAAACCCATCATTATATACAATGGCAGCTTCTAATGAAGCATTATTCAACTATGCACAAAGAAATATTCCAATTTTCAATGATGAAAGCTATGATTTCTAGAGCATCCTGATGAAAACATTTTTCATCTCTCATGATTTATGGGATTTAGTAGAAGATGGCTATGAAGTTGGTGTTACGCAGGAAGAGATATCATCCTGGTCAGCGGCTAGGCACGATGAATTCAAAAATAATAAGAAAAAAGATGCAAGAACTTTGCACTTTATTCAACAAGGAGTTAGCAAAGCAATCTTTCCCCGTATTATGGTAGCAAAAATCAGTTTTGCGAAATCAGTTTTCAAGGTTATGAAGCAGTAATTTCAGTAAAGCTGCAATCACTATGGAGAGAATTTGACAACCTGCAGATGAAAGAAGGTGAAAGTACTCTGGAATTCTTCTCTAAGGTGTCAACAATCATTAATCAGATTCGAAGTTATGGAGATACCTTGGATGATAAAAAAAGTTATCCATAAAATTTTAAGAAGCCTGCCAGCAAAATTTGAGCATGTGGTTGCAGCAATTAAAATTTCTAAGGACTTGTCTCAATGACCGGTGGATGAACTCATGCATGCTCTTGAAGCTAACGAGGAAAGAATTCGTAAATCAGCCCCTGGAACAAGCTTTTCAAGCAAAAATCAATATAAGAAACAAAAATGATGCTGCACATCAGGAGAACGAGACACGAAGAAAGTACAACAAGAACAAAAATTATAGAAAAGGTAATCAGAATTTACGAGGAAGAGGAGGAAGAAGAAATTTTAATGAAAGAAGCAACTTCAACAATTCCATATGTATCATTTGCTAGCGATCAAATCATGAGTCGAAAAATTGCAAATTCCGATGCCAAAGGTACAAAGTTTCTAACCATTCTCAGAGAGACTGCTGGTTCCAAAACAGAACTCAAGGAAATGCAAATTTTTAAGAGGAGAGTAAAGAGCCACAAGTGACATTTTCATATATGAATCACTAGCCAGTACAGCAAAAGGAGTGGTATATTGATAGCGCTTGTAGCAATCACATGACGGGCAAAAAGGAGCATTTGTCAGAACTTGATAAAAGATATAAATCTAAAGTAAAGATCGGAGATGGGAAAATGTTGAAAATTGAAGGCAAAGGGATCATTACCTTTTATTCTAAAGAAGGTAAGTCTTTAAACATTACTAATGTTCATTATGTTCCTGAATTAACTCAAAATCTATCGAGTATTGGACAGTTGATGCAAAGAGGTTTTTCCATAAATTTTGATGAAGATCATTGTGTTACTTTTGATAAGAAAAAGAAATTCACAGTGGCAAGAGTTAGAATTATTCTAAACAAAACTTTCCATTTAACAATTCCACTGGAAGGTGACGTTGCTTTAAAAAATGTGAAGAACGATGATTCTTTTTTCATGGCATCTAAGGTACGGGCATCTTAACTTTAATGGACTGAAGTTATTAAAAGAGAAAAATATGGTCATAGGTCTACCTTCCATCTCAAAAAACAGTGAAGTTTGTGAAGGTTGTATATATGGGAATATGCACAGATTGCCTTTTCCCAAAACTGCTTGGAGAGCAAGGGCTCCGGTGGAACTAGTTCACTCAGATATATGCGAATCAAGGACTCCATCCATCAATGGCAGCAAATACTTTCTCCTATTCGTGGATGACTACACAAGAATGATGTGGGTATATTTCTTGAAGCAAATATCTGAGGCATTTAACTGTTTTATCCAGTTCAAGGTGCTGGTAGAAAATCCAAGTAAATTTAAAATAAAAACTCTCAAAACTGATCGCGGTGGAGAGTGTATATCTCAAACTTTTCTTAGTTATTGTAAAGAAAAAGGCATAAGAAGGCAGCTAACGGTAAGATATAGTCCTCAGTAAAACGGCATCGCAGAATGGAAGAATCGAACAATTGTGGAAATGGCCAGAAGCATGTTTAAAGAAAAAGGATTGTCAAATATTTTCTGGACAGAAGCTGTTAATACAGCTATCTACCTTCTGAATACACTACAAGAAAAACGGGTAAAAACGACCGTCCAAAAAGCGGTCGTATTTAGTTAAATACGACCGTTTTCGGTCGTATTTAACTAAATACGACTGGTTTTTGGACCGGTAGCATTCGGTCGAGTCATATTTAGTAACCGGTCGAATTTAGTATACGGAGCGGCTAAATTCGACCGCTTAAATTCGACCGAATGCGGTCGAATTTGTTTTTCACCAAAAAAATGAAAATCCCGCCCAAAAAATTGAATTTTTTGAAAAAATTTGAAAAGTCCGCCTAAAATATAAATTCGACCGTATACGGTCGAATTAACGAGCACCAGATTTTTAAAAAAAAAATATCGCCGGAAAATTTTCAAATTCCGACGAGCTTTAAAAAATCCGGCAACCATTCCGATAACTCCGATGTTGCCAAAAAATGAATTTTTCGGTTTAATTTTACACATCAAATTACTCTACATCGTTCCCACAATCCCAAAATGACCCCACCAATAACATATCAATGATATAATTCATTTTCCGATGAAAATGGTAACTTTTCCGGCCAAATTCAAAATCATATTAATCTTTGTGAAATTTGACGCTTAATATCACAAAACAAAGCTAATAACGTATACAATTGATTATCAACAATTATATTAACATAAAACAATTATCAAGAAAAAACAATGAATCAAACATCATACCAAATTCGATTTTACACAAATTTCAAGTTTGCACTTCAAAATTTTCATATACATACTCCTCCAACTTTTCTAAACACAAACTTATAATCAAAAACGAAATTAAAACACAAAATTTCAAAGACCCGCCTAATTTTTTGTTCGGAAAATAAAGATTAAAGATAGATTTTGGGATGCGCGTGTTTATATGAGTTGTAGAAAAATAGAAGAGAAGGGGATTGGTAAATGATGAAAAGGAGGTTGACATGAAAAAGAAAGAAATAACGGGAAAAAAAAGAGGAAATGAGCAGAGGAGGGGCGGGGAGGGGCGGGGCGGGGCGGGGCGGGGCGAGGGGAGGGGATGGGAGGGAAAAGGGGGGAGGGGTGGGGTGGGTTTTATTTTAGTTTATTAATAGTTTAGTTTTATAAAATGCAAGGTCAACCTTTAGATTATTTTTTAAGTGGTTGAATTTGGTGCGTTGGATCTAAATCACGCGGATCGCTGACATGACACTAAATTTAACTGTCATCGGTTGTATTTAGGAGTGTCAATTTATATTTGTTTCACTTAGTTTTACATTATGAAAATTAAAATTATAATACTATGATTATTTAATCATTTGATTATCAAATAATATATTATTATAAATATTAGAATATATATTTAACAACTAGTTATTGTACTAAACAAATGAAATGAAGATTTTGGTTGATTTAACCTATAAACCACCGAAAATAGTTTGCGGTATAATTTAGGATTATAATTTATTTCTAAAAAAATATTGTAATTTGTTAATCTTTTTCATAAAAGATTATAATTTTATAATTTATTTTATCATATCACTAAAATATATAAATTTTGACATCCTTATGGTTGGATCATTCATAAATATTTTGTAAAAAATCGAAACATTGGTATGAGACTAAATACTAGTAAGAAGTATTGGTCAAACTACTAGTTGACTGTTAAAATAACAAATCAAATACATTTATTTTTCTCTAAAAAAATTATCATATCAATAAATTATATAGATCTTGATATCCTTACGGTTGGGTCATTCATAAACAGTTTTTAAAAAATCGAAACATCGGTACGGGACTAAACACTAGTAAGAATAACTGGTCAAACTACTAATTGACTGTTAAAATAGCAAACCAAATACATTTATTTTTTTCTAAAAAATTTATCATATCACTAAAATATATATATTTTTACATCCTTACGGTTGGATCATTCATAAATATTTTGTAAAAAATCAAAACATCGGTATGAGACTAAACACTAGTAAGAAGTATTGGTCAAACTACTAGTTAACTGTTAAAATAACAAACCAAATATATTTATTTTTTTCTAAATTTTTTATCATATCATTAAAATATATAGATCTTGACATCCTTACGGTTGAATCATACATAATTTTTTTGTAAAAAATCGAAACATCAGTATGAGACTAAACACTAGTAAGAAGTATTGGTCAAACTACTAGTTGACTGTTAAAATAACAAACCAAATACATTTATTTTTTTCTAAAATTTTATCATATCACTAAAATATATAGATCTTGACATTCTTACGGTTGGATCATTCATAAATATTTTGTAAAAAATCGAAACATCGGTACGGGACTAAACACTAGTAAGAAATATTTAATGCTAACCATGTTGATTTAAGACAGCCACATTCATTCTCTCTATATATCACACTCATACCTATATATATATATATAAATACATATATATGTATAAAGAGGAACAAAAGATATACATATAAAGAACACACAAAATAAATGAAATAAGTTAGCAAATATAGGTAATTAGGATAACGCATTAATGTTATATATAGTCTATATGTGGTCTTATCTCTTTCAAATTAGTTGTTGATTAAATGTAATCCAACTAATAAATTTACAGTTTTAGGACTATATTTTTTCAAATCTAACCTAAATAATTTTTCTAAAGAATACTTATATAATAATTATTGAACTTTTGTAAAATGGTTTAGAGTTTCATGCAATAAGGGAAAATATAATGGGTTCGTATTAGTTTTCATTCTAGGAAAATAACGACATCATATTTACTATATACACCCTTTTTATCATCTATGCAACTCATGACATATACTTAATTATTTAATAATGAATAGGAAAGTAGTGTGTTGGTTCAATTAAATGGCCCGTCATTGTTGTACTTCTAAGCATTGCATATTTATTTATATGCATTTGTATACTTATTTCTTATTTAATTATTAACATATTTAAATTTTGTATAAATTAGTTGTACTTTCTATATATTTACATGTTTACTTAGATGTACTTATATACTTATTTCCTATTTTACTAACCTACTTTAATATTACACATTAATAAAATATTAATATTCATATTTACGATTAAACGAACACAATACTAGTATATTCTCATTATTGGTTTTCTTGAGCTTTCTAGGACTTACTTACAGTTTCTCATGTTAGCTTTAATGTTGATATATCATAGAAATACTTTAGAAAATTACTCCATTCACCACTTGATTAATAAAAAAGAGAGTCTTGTTAACTGTTAGTGGATTTTCCTTCAAAGTCGTAGTTATTACGGTAAGATAACATGTATGGTTCTTGGTATCCATATTCCATAATCTTTCAAAAATCTTGAGATTCTTACAATACCGAAATCGATTTTCTTGTTTGTCTCCATGCCGACGCACATTAGCAACTTAAATTTTTTATTAGCTCTAATCTCATTAATAATAATGGCTCTCGTGCATAAAAATCTATCTGATCATGTAAATGTATTTGTTACATTGACACACACTAGAAAGACCCTACCTTTGTTTGAATACTCAATTGATTATAATTATTTCGCGTCATACCAGAAAATTTTGATTGAAACATATTTTTGTGAAAGTCATCTCTAAATCACAAAATCTATAATACCACTTTCTAAGAATTTAAATGTATAATAAATTGTTGGAGATTACGAGAAAGAGTTTTTTCTGAGTAATTCCATACAACTTACTCACACAAAACATATACATAAAACTTGCAACTGTAATGAAATAATTTGATCATTTTCTATGAATACAAAACTTAGAAGATTGTCATATATATGCGGCTAGGTCTACATGGAATTTACAAGAATATTCGCACCTAAGTTAATATGTAATTGAATAAGTACATGATTTAATCACATATAGAAATGCAAAATTATGAACTCGAAGACTATTCTATTTTCATAAAAAAGCAAATTAAAGTGTAGCTTAGCTTGTTTTAAAACAACATACATTTGTAATCTTCATATGTAATGCCTTTAGTTAGCAAGGAGAGATTCTTTATATATTTTGCATACGAGATAAACACAATAATGCACTACAAGAAAACTGTCAATAGACATCATAGATTAGACATTGGTCACCCATGTCACCGATGTTAAAAATATTTTTAACATCACCACTTTTAAAAGCGATGTCTTTAGCTTTTTAACATCCTAGAGCTTTAAACCGATGTCTAAAAAATTATTAAAATAATTCGAAAAAATATCCTGCTTATTACCAAATTCTTCCCCGCCTTAGGTCAAAAAAAATTGGATGAAATTTTCTGCATTGAATTTTTTGGCTCTCCTAAATTCAATAGATTTTGGTCAAATTTATTATTTGGAAACGGCATGAAATTTCCTATAACTTTTAAAACTTTTGGGGCAAAAGTTGGCGGAAATTCCCCTCTATTTTTAAATTTATATTTCTACACAAATCCGTTTGTATGTATCTAATTTGGCCACATTCAATTGTATTTAGTATATTCAGAATTTTTAATAATTTTTTTAAACTATTTAAATGTTAGTGAATATTTTAAAAAATATGTATACACACAATAATAACATTCATCCCAACTACAAGTTTATATGGTATAAAAATATATGTGATGAAAGAACTTTTATTTAAATTTTATGATACTTCCGTGAAATTTAAATATATATATATAAAAAAATTTAAAAAAATTATGAAAGAATTATCGCATTCCAAGTCCACTGACTACATTCACTGTATTTTTTGACAAAATATTAGTGAGCTAATAATTAACTTGTTTTTGAATCTCTACATTAGATTAGGTAGTATGATTACATAGGGTTATAAATTTAAATTTTAGGGTATCGATTAGGGTTTTAGTTTTTAATTTATATCTCATTTATTTTGAGTAATCTATTATGGATGTGATTATTCGAATTATTTTACAAATTCGAATTTAGGGGTTGAGATTCTTACCATAGAGTGTTCGTACTATTTAGAATAATATTAGACCATCCAACCACATGGATGTTAAAATGGTTAAAAGAAAATGTTATATGCAAATTTTAACAATTTTTAATCATTAGACCTCGATTATATTAACAAATAAGGTATCACTAACTTAACTAAATATTTCACCACACAATCTTTTTCGTGGAATTTATGCTCAAATTGACCAACTTCATGATTATAAATTTTTTATTAAAATAACAAGTTGTTAATATAATTTATTATATTTTTAATATTATAATATTTGTAAGAAAAAAGTTAATTAATTACAATTTTAATTTCCTAGAAATTATAAGAAAGCATAAGAAAAATATTAATCGACATTCCTAAATTCGACCGGTTACAGTTGAATTTAGTGCCACTTCAGTAGTCCCTTGCATTAGATCTAACACACCAAATTTAACCCCTAAAACATTCATCCAATGGTTCAATTTACATTTAATAAAACCAAATTATAAGTAAAAAACAAAAAAATTATAAAATAAAATTTTTAACCCGAAGCCCTCATTTCACTCACGTAACCCACCCCTTCTCTTTTTCTCTCACCGCCGTTATTTTTTTCCACCCTCCAATCTCTCTCTCCCCCTCTATTTCTATTTGTGTCCCTCCCACCATCTTACTCTCCCTCCTGAAGGTAATAATTTCCATTTTCTTGATTTTAACTCGAATTAGACTTTTACTTTAGGTTGTTTATTGATGTGTTTTGAAGTTACGAATCGATAGATCATTGAACAAGAGCGTGTAGATAATTTTTTCATGATTTATGATTGAATGTGTTGCTCCATTTACATGCTTGGTATGTGGTGGGGAAATTGTTTATATTAAGGTTTTTTTAGTTTGGTGAATTTTTTGTTAATGTTGTTTTTTTCTTTACAGACGTTCAATTGATTTTGGCCGGAATGGTTTAAATGCTAGTTATTTGTAAGTTTGGATATGAATATGAGATTGTTGGGTCAATTTTGAGTGTACTTTTTGTAAATTTCATTTTTTTTCTTTACAGACGTTCAATTGATTTTTGTCGGAATCGGTTAAATGCTAGTTGTTTGTAAGTTTGGATATGAATGTGAGATTGTTTGTCTAATTTACTTTTAAAATGACCGACTTACTAAATATTCCTCCCGCATTATGACCGATCCAGAAACTAAAAGATACGACCGTGTCCTAACATATTTAGGTAAATGCGAGGACTTTTGGCCGGTCGTATTTACCTATTTTTCTTATAGTGATAGCTCATCTAAATATGAGGGGTTTGTTAAAATGACGTAATATATAAGTTGATCCACATGTTAAATGACTTAATCAAGGGAAAGATGGGATCTAATAAATTCGACATCATAAACTTTGAAATTCTTGAAGAATTGCCCTCACCGATTTTCCAATTTTCAAATAGTTCTTGGCTAAATGATATTATACTTCATTTTGATGTCTCTCAACTTTGTTTCTTTCATTTTTTACTTAGTGGCGCAACAAACCATATGGTTTCTCTAACCCTCTCAGTTATCTACCTCTCTTTCACCTTTTTCAGTTGATGGAAGTGCTTTGGGCGTGGATCCTATCACGTTTTGCCTTTCCAATTAAAATTCAAATAAATTCTCTTGTGTAATAAAGAAATATTTAATCTCATTACATCCTTTATTTTAGAAATTCCATATATTGGCATATTAGTTCTTGTAATGTTCTTGCAATGACTTGGTTTGCCAAATGTTCATGGTTGTGGTGGTTAATATGTTAAGAGACACCAACACCAAAGGTAAGTCTCATGTGGAGAAAATTAAGGGTTGAGGTATTGTTTCGACCACTTCAAATTGTTTTCATATTATATCCTTTTCATTTATGAAGGAATAATATGTGCAAAGTTTATATGTTTTTTTAATATTTTTTGTTTTAATAAAAGTATTGTTGCTTGATTGTCAGGTTTATTAATTATATCATTCACGAGGATTTAATTAAGTAATTATTTTCAAAATTTTATCTTCTTACTTATTTTCATGTTTATTGGGTTTTTAAAATATTTTTTGTTTTTGTTAAAGTATTATTCCTTGATTAGGTTATAACTGTTCCAGTCATACCTGGTAACGCTTTAAGAGGACATAAGAGAAACTGCAATAGATTAGTTATTCATTCTCCTAATTTTTGTAACTTAAATTTTAGGGAATGAGTGTACTAGTACAACAGATTAAGCATCATCTCTCCCAAGACTTTGAAGAAGGAAGACTGTGCATCTTCACCAGTGTAACAGATTTTTTCTTATGTACACACATTTGCAACATGATGCTCTATGATATGATACATTATTGCTCTACTTGTTTGGGGTCAACTTCAACTTTATACTCGCATCTGTGTGCCTCCAGACTCAACTGTAGTTCAGAAGTACACGGTTTAAGTTCCGACTGTATCATTACTGCAAATGTTTGCTTTCCAGCATGGGTGATGGACCCTGGACCTGCTGTGCATTATGGGTGTCAAATTATTAATATTATCAAAACAATTCCATTAGTGTGGCAACTATTCTGAATTTTCAGATGTTGCCAGTAGCCGTGAACCATTTGACCTCTGTGAACAACATTATGGAAATTCCTTTAACCTCCCAAGCCTATTTAACACTACAACATATTTGCAATCATACAACTGTTTTTTCCCGTTGTGTGACAAGTATGTTTTCCGTTGTCTATCCAACACTCGTGTGATTGAACATCAGACAATGGTTGTTTTTACGCTTGTAAAAAGAGAGATTAAACAACATGTTAGAATACTTGTGTTAACATGGCAGACACAACAGTTATTCTAAACAAACCATTGTTGGAACTTTTTTAAACAACCGTTTTTTTTATTCAACTATTGTCTATCTAACTTAACAACAATGGTTTTGTTAGAAAAACCATTATTGTTAACTTATTCGATATTTTCATAAACAACAGTTTATAAACTTTTCTTAACTAGTTAAAACCATTGTCATTAATGTTTTTTGTTTAAAAGACAATGGTATAAAAAATTTAAATCATTGCAAAGAATATCAAAAGACAACAGTTTTTTTAAAAAAAATATGTGTAGTGAAACATACAACGGTTTTCCTCATTTTTTAAGTAGATTTTACACAACTGTTTACAAAATTAATCTCATTGTTTAAAATAAATCAATTTTAAAATAAAATGATATTCTAATAATTCAATTATTATTTCACAACTGAAATTAAATTTATAATACAAAGGTTCTCTACAAGAATTACAACTATAACTTAAAATCTATTTTTAAACATGCTCATTAAGGTACACAATTACTAATTTGCATACATACGCTCATAAGGAGTAGGGACAGCTAAGTTTCATTCCTGCCCACCCAGAATTTTCTTGTCAATAACTAGCACTTGTTGATCAGTGTAAGCATTGTCTGAAATTTTGGTAAAATCATTCCCTTCAGGGGACCATATATCTTCATACTTTGAGGCTGTAAACATTTAACTAATGCCCTGCAGTTCCTTGCCACTGTCTTCATTGCTAGATAGCAATCAATTATGTTGATTGTGAGGTAAAGAGTCTTTGGCATCAGATCAAATTTGTTGTGAACTTCAATCAACCAGTCTACAAGTATGGCTCTCATTTTCTCTTTAATTTCAGGCTGTGAATGTATGTAGTCAAAAACCCTGGTCTCATAAAAATAATTTCAGCTCACTAAGAGTTAGATAAGTTGAGAGTTAAGTAGGGTTAAATAATGTCTGGTCTTTGGATGTGTATTAGATGGTGAAGGAATACAAATCAGTTTCAACATATAAAAGGGATAAACAAGAAACAAGATGGCATCATTTGGAAAAGAAGATAATAAACAATGCAGGTATCGGCACTGTCAATGTTGTTTGTAGGTAACTGTGTAGTCTGGTCTCATATTGTTGTGTCCTCAAATTTATATTTTGCAGTGCAGACGGTAGTGGTATGAAAAAAAGAGAAAAGTGAAGAATCCACGTCAGGTATGCATTGTTACCTCTGGTGCCATGTACACAAATGTTCCAGTTTCACCAGTCATATCTTCCCAATTCAGAGCTTCAAATCGAGCAAGTCCAAAATCAGCTATTTTTAGATTTCCCCGGGCATCCAGTAGCATATATTCAGCTTTCACATCCCGGTGTACAATCTTGTTTGAGTGTAAATAGTTCAAACTGCAGAGTGAAGACAAATATCAATTATGGATCGCTACTATCAAGTTTTATATATAAACATTGAACAGAAACTCACCCTCTAGCTAAATCCAAGGCAAGCTGGACCACGATATTTGAAGTCCCCACCGATGCACCAACAAACTGCAGTCAAGCCTTCGGGTGAACATCAAATTGGAAACTTCAAATAAATGGTATAAGATTCAGAATATCACAAACTGAAACCTCTCGTCAAAATGCTGCTCTCACAGCCGCAGTTTATTTACTAGTGGCCCTCCCATCATATCCCCAATCCAGCAGTTTCACTATGTTATAAGTAATGAAAGTATGGTAAGATCTCTAAAAGAAATAGAAAGGTATAGAATGTAAAGCATACAAACAAAAGCTAGTATCACTTTTTGTGTCAACTAAATTTAAAGCCAACCCTTCGAAGATATACTAACACCAGAGGTCTATAACTGATAGATCGAAATCATTGTGAGCAACCAAAAAAACTGCACTCGAACAACTAAAATTTTATAGATTATAGACACATCTCTTGCGTAATAGTACCTTCTTTCTTACATTGTATGAACAACTCCGGACCAAGTTATTAGGGTAAAAATAGATCCTTTCATCAAACTAGTAAGAAGCACATCCCAACAAGCATCTCCAAAGGAGAAACCTTACTAAAGCAACACGCACAAAATTGACTTAAAGACCTTGGATGTTCTGAAAAATGCTTTAACATGCATAGGTAATCATATGGATCCCAGTGCCTCATATGGTTGTTATACGGAATTACTATGATACAACTTGTTAAACCTCGATGCCCTAATTCCGTGCATTTACAAACATGTAGATGTCAGGTATGTGCTTGATATCTACCACAAAATGAGGCATCATTTTGTTTATAGTCGGAGAGTTTAATCTGAGAACACAAACACGTAGAAGTCACGTATGTGCTTGATTATATAAAGTTTCACATATACATAAATTCCCTGCATTTACAACTCAAAGTAGACCCCGAAATGCACAGAACTGGTGGCATACTTGCATAAATAGATTTCACAATTTGGGATAAACAACATACATCTCAATTAAACAAGACATCAAAACAAAAGTGTTATAAGACAATAATAATATAATAATCAGCCAGAAAAAGGCATCTTGCTCAATTAGAACAACTCCAAGTAGAAAGAGACGCTCAATTTATAAAAACAAGTAATATCGAGAGTAACCAACTCTAGCCGAAAATTTGAAAATGGTACGAAAACTCTGATATCTAGTTACTTACATTGATGAATTCCTGATCGAAAATAGCCTCAGCTTCGAAATCCAGAGCTACATCTCCAACCAGAGGAGAAACAGAGCTTGTTATACACCCAGTTCTAAAAAAAACCCATCTCAAAATATAACATAAAATTGTAAAGGACTCAATTAACTTACTAATTTCAGCGAATTAAAGATTGGGCTCCTCTTAAAAACCTCCAATCAAACTAATTGTAAAACTAATTACAACTCAGATTTTGAATAACTCAAAGTCGACCAAGATTAGGGTTCTGAAGCTCTGGTTTGATTGTATAGAAGAAACAAGAAATTGAAACTGACGAGGAAAAGAGATGCCAGATAGATGGCAAGAGGGGAGTGTGAGAGGCGATGAACTGATGCGAGTGCTTGTGTGAGAGGGGCCGAAGAGATAGGGCTATAGTGAAAAGTGGGAAACCGGGAAGAAGAATTTGGTAAGGGGGGAAACAAAAAATTTCATTCAATCAAAGGGGGGAAATATTTTTGTAATATTTGATTAATTTTAATTTTAATTCATGTGTATTTATATTATTTTTTTAATTTTATTATATATTAGTGTAATTAGATAATTTTATGTTTTATTGTTATTGTACAACACGTTGAAAAAAATATTCAGTATACATATGATACATATTTTACAGCACGTTAAATGAATCTAGTTTTGGATTTAACTTTGTATACATATGATACATACATATTTGACATGCAAGATGAATTTTAAATTTGTTAATAATTTTTTCATATGAATAAAATTGATATATCTTAACATCCGTACGGTTGGATCATCGAAAAAATTATTTTAAAAATTAATCTTGTAAATCGGGAACGAGTCTCGTTGTCGGGAGGGGTACTTATACCGGATTTTTCTAATCCTGACATGCAAGATGAAGTTCATATTTTTTAATAAGTTTTTCATATGACTAAAATTGATAAATCTTAACATCCGTACGGTTGGATCGTCAAAAAAATTATTTTAAAAATTAATCTTGTAAATCGGGAACGAGTCTCGTTGTCGGGAGGGGTACTTTTACCGGATTTTTCTAATCCTGACATGCAAGATGAAGTTCATATTTTTTAATAATTTTTTCATATGACTAAAATTGATATATCTTAACATCCGTATGGTTGGATCGTCGAAAAAATCATTTTAAAAATTAATCTTGAAATCGGGAACGAGTCTCGTTGTGGGGAGGGGTACTTATACCGGATTTTTCTAATCCTGACATGCAAGATGAAGTTCATATTTTTTAATAATTTTTTCATATGACTAAAATTGATATATCTTAACATCCGTACGGTTGGATCATCGAAAAAATCATTTTAAAATTTAATCTTGTAAATCGGGAACGAGTCTCGTTGTCGAGAGGGGTACTTTTACCGGAATTTTCTAATCCTGACATGCAAGATGAAGTTCATATTTTTTAATAATTTTTTCATATGACTAAAATTGATATATCTTAACATCCGTACGGTTGGATCGTCAAAAAAATCATTTTAAAAATTAATCTTGTAAATCCGGAAGGAGTCTCGTTGTCGGGAGGGGTACTTATATCGGATTTTGCTAATCCTGACATGCAAGATGAAGTTCATATTTTTTAATAATTTTTTCATATGACTAAAATTGATATATCTTAACATCCGTACGGTTGGATCGTCGAAAAAATCATTTTAAAAATTAATCTTGTAAATCCGGAACGAGTCTCGTTGTCGGGAGGGGTACTTATACCGGATTTTGCTAATCCTGGCATGCAAGATGAAGTTCATATTTTTTAATAATTTTTTAATATGACTAAAATTGATATATCTTAACATCCGTACGGTTGGATCGTCGAAAAAATCATTTTAAAAATTAATCTTGTAAATCCGGAATGAGTCTCGTTGTTTGGAGGGGTACTTATACCGGATTTTTCTAATCCTGACAGGCAAGATGAAGTTCATATTTTTTAATAATTTTTTCATATGACTAAAATTGATATATCTTAACATCCGTACGGTTGGATTATCGAAAAAATCATTTTAAAAATTAATCTTGTAAATCGGGAACGAGTCTCGTTGTCGAGAGGGGTACTTTTACCGGATTTTTCTAATCCTGACATGCAAGATGAAGTTCATATTTTTTAATAATTTTTTCATATGACTAAAATTGATATATCTTAACATCCGTACGGTTAGATCGTCGAAAAAATCATTTTAAAAATTAATCTTGTAAATCCGGAACGAGTCTCGTTGTCGGGAGAGGTACTTATACCGGATTTTGCTAATCCTGACATGCAAGATGAAGTTCATATTTTTTAATAATTTTTTCATATGACTAAAATTGATATATCTTAACATCCGTACGGTTGGATCGTCGAAAAAATCATTTTAAAAATTAATCTTGTAAATCGGGAACGAGTCTCTTTGTCGGGAGGGGTACTTTTACCGGATTTTTCTATTCCTGACATGCAAGATGAAGTTCATATTTTTTAATAATTTTTTCATATGACTAAAATTGATATATCTTAACATCCATACGGTTGGATCGTCGAAAAAATCATTTTAAAAATTAATCTTGTAAATCGGGAACGAGTCTCGTTGTCGGGGGGGTACTTTTACTGGATTTTTCTAATCCTGACATGCAAGATGAAATTCATATTTTTTAATAACTTTTTCATATGACTAAAATTGATATATCCTAACATCCGTACGGTCGGATCTTCGAAAATATCAATTTAAAAATTAATCTAGTAAATCGGGAACGAGTTTCGTTGTTCGAAGGGGTAGTTTTACTGGATTTTTCTAATCTTGACGTGCAAGATGAATTTCAAATTTTTTAATAATTTTTTCATATGACTAAAATTGATATATCTTAACATCTATACGGTTGAATCGTCGAAAAAAATTATTTTAGAAATTAATCTTGTAAACCGGAAATCTCATTTATAGAGTAATACTTTTACAATGGTTTCCTTGAAACACCATTGTGTAAAGATAAAATAAGACAACGCTTTTTTTATTATAAAACCATTGTGTGAGCATATCAGCTTTTTTCAATCTAACGGCTAATATCTAATCTCATTTCAATCAAGGGCTATCATTGAGACACTTCAGCAATCCGAGTAAAATGTTTACAACCAATCATGGGGTGCCACCTCATCAGGTGGTGCCCATTGAAATTATAAAATAACTATTTCAGACAACTGTTTTGTTCCGTTGTATGAAGTTTTCTAAGACAACCCTTGTAAAAACTGTTGTGTGAATTACACAACGTAATATCTAAAAGCTTGTATGAGACCAATTAAGACAACACTTTTGTTTTAACATAAAACCGTTGTATAAGAATTCGGCTATTTTTCGATCTAACGGCCAATATCAAATCTCATATCAATGAAGGGCTCTCATTTCGCCACGTCAGCAATCCTTGTGAATGATTTACCACCTATCACGTGCTGCCACCTCAATACGTAGTACCCATTGAAATTCCTCAGACAACGGTTTCATTCCGTTGTTTGATGGTTTAGAGGACAACCCTTCTAAAAAACTGTTGTCTCAATTACACAATGTAATGTCAAAACCGTTGTCTTATATCCCTATACTTTAACATTGTAACAACGGTTTGTAATAGTTGTGTTAAAGATCTACAACAACACTATATTTAAAAAACTGTTGTCTGACTCGATGAGAGGATACAACTTGTACAACAGTTTAAAAAAGATGAATATCCGTTGTTCGTTATGGAGCTCTCACAACTATTTTTTCTGTAAAATCAATTCACCGTTGTATGATTTTTTAGGACGACGGTTTTTTTTCTAACCGTTGTTTTTCATGCGTTGTCTGATTGCAAATTTCTTGTAGTGTAACCAGCAGCATAATTCAGAGCACAAGTTTAATAATGTCGGAGGAGCGAGGATCACTATTGCAGGTGTCTTGAGGATGAATGAGAATAAGCTCGTGATTAGTATATCCAGAGGACTGGGGCACATGGCTCCACGGGCCCACATGATGAATTGAAGAGGAGAAGTTCTAAAGGTTCATCAGATGTGAATTCAGGAGCAGTTCTCTAGGCTCATCAGATGAGTAATCCAAAAGCATGAGAATCTCTTAGGTTATTAGATTTTTAAACCAAAAATGAGAACTTTATAAGATACATTACAAAAGGACAAGTGCAAGAGGATAATTGGAATTTAAATCCAAAAGGAGAAGGTCTAGCTGTCTGCCTGTCACATGATAAATACAAAGAGAAAAGTTTTGCAATGAATAGACACAAAGAACAGAAGCAAAACCTGTAATTAAATATCAAACACGTATAAGTATCCCACAAAAAAGCAAGCCGATCAAGGTATCACAAAAAATGGCACCAAAGTATCTTTATCTTCCAACAAGGTCGGCGATTGGCAAAGCGCTTGGTTGGAAATCTAAGAATTTTCGGGTGCATTGCATATGCACATATTCCTGACAAGAAAAGAAAAAAGCTAGATGAGATTAGATGAGATTGTCAACAAGTGTATCTTTACCGCATATGACAAAGGTAATAGTGGAAATGATGATCCACTCCTCAGCAAAAGTTCTTAACAAATTCATATATGTTGACACAATTGACATCAGAACCTAGAAGCAATAGTGTAGGTGGGCACCAAAAATATACTGAGTCTCCATGACATCTATAATGCAATAAGTCAGCTGGTACAAACAACCTTTATATGGTTATTCCTTTGTTTTATTTAATGATCTACTAAAATTTTAGTAGTGCTTTAGTCACTTTCAGAAGATAAAGAATTCTCCCTAATTTAGAAATCTAAAAAAGTAGATGAACAATATGTTCTTACCTGTGTGCCCTTGAACTTGTTGCTGATCTTCTTCTTGTTGGGACCCAGGTCGGGTCTTGGCTTTGTGACTGTCGTTGCAGAATGAATGTTGTGTATTGGCCTTGGTGTTGCCCTTGATATTGTTCTTGCTGCAATAGAGTAAAACTACTCAAATTTCAGAAACTAAACATGTTAACATGTTGATGCTTTAAAATAATTAAGATACTAATTTTTAAAAGAAAAAAAAAACCAAAGCAATTATAATATATTCTAAATGCATTTCTCAGTGTAAATTAATTTTGGTGATCCCCCAGACCTTAAATCTTGAAAAACTATAAAGTGTCAAATTTTATTTCCAATTACAAAATTGAAAACCTTGATATCATAAAATGAATCCATATCTAGTTTAAGATGGTCACATAGACATATATTTAAATATATATTTCATACAACACCCATAAAAACATTAATTAATTACCTACAAAGAAAATAATCACATGAGAGTTAAAATAATTATCTCAAGTTTATCATTACCTAAGCTTAGAGTTTAAAACGGATAACATAATACAATATGTGTGTACAAAAATTTTAGTGGGGTTATTAAGACATACATCTAAAATAATAGAGCTAACATATTTGAATTTAAACTTCTAGTGATGTTTTTAAGAAATACCAAGTGCTAGAATTGAAATGGACTTTCTAGATTTTTCTTACCATCTTCATTTTTTAAAAAATAAATGCCAAAATAGTAATATTATAATTTGAATAAATATATTTCATAATATTTAGATTTTTAAAAGTAACTCATATGTTTGAGAGAATATTATATTAGATTTTGAAATGATGCAGGTATAATCAAAATTATTTAATTTTCTATGGGAATACAAGATGGACAATCATAGATTAAAAACAATAATTAATGTATTATACCTGCAAAAACCATCTCATAATCTTCTTCTATATTTATGTGGCTTCTCAAACAAACATTTTAAAAGTATTTTGAGGTTCTAGAGTTAAAAGAAATAAAGCTAGTATGATTAGGCTGATAAATATATTCTATTGAATATTGTATAATTTTAAAAAATAAAATACAATATAAAATATTATGATTATAATAGTTTGATATTTTGAGTACAAGCATGTAGGTAAAACATGATAATGATTTGTTAATCATGTAAATTATATAGTTATTTAAATGCTATAGGGAGAAACCATCTATACTATACTATTATAATTGATTGGTTTGGTGGGTGGTTAACACCTTCCTAAAATATTTGCTACCACCTTCCAAAAAAAATTTAAACACATATAATTTATCAAAATATTTAATTTATGTATCGAACATAACTACAAACTCTATCATTTGTAGTAGTTATATCTATATTATACTAATTAAACTCAACTTCTTTACAAACTCTACTATACTACTCACATAAAAAAATAATTATATCATTAATTTCATATTTACATTCAATATTTTATAATTTATTTTCTTTTTATGAAAATAAGTATTTTACAAAAGTATGACAAGAAATATTTAAATTACCGGGCACCGCACGAGTTATAGGATAATTTATTGTACAAAATATATATTATTAATTAATAACATATTGTTCAATTTCAATTAATTTAATAAATTATTTAATAATCTATTATTCTATTTTATATATTTTATTAAGTGTTTTACTTTTAATAAAAAAAGGTTAATAAGAATTTGGACGATTAATAGAGTACAAAATATATATTATTAATTAATAACATATTGTTCAATTTTAATTAATTTAATAAATTATTTAATAATCTATTATTCTATTTTATATATTTTATTATGTGTTTTACTTTTAATAAAAAAAGGTTAATAAGAATTTGGACGATTAATAGAGTTTGTAGTTAAATTTGATATATAAATTAATTATTTTAATAAATTATAATTTATTTTCTTTTTATGAAAATAAGTATTTTACAAAAGTATGACAATAAATATTAAAATTACCGGGCACCGCATGGGTTATAGGATAATTTATCGTACAAAATATATATTATTAATTAATAACATATTGTTCAATTTCAATTAATTTAATAAATTATTTAATAATCTATTATTCTATTTTATATATTTTATTAAGTGTTTTACTTTTAATAAAAAAAGGTTAATAAGAATTTGGGCGATTAATAGAGTTTGTAGTTAAATTTGATATAAAAATTAATTATTTTAATAAATTATATGTGTCTATATTATTTTGAAAAGTGCTAACAAAATTTTAGAATAGTGTTAACCAAGATCAAATAAATCAATTATACCATATTTTCCTTCAAAAATGTCAAAATTAATCCGGACAGCGCACAGATTATTAAATAATTTATTATTTTTTTATAAAAATAAGATTATACTAATAATAGGAAAAAAATATTAAAATTAATCCGTGCATCGCCCGGGTTACAGGCTTGTATAACATTAAAGAAGAATTCAATTATCAAATTATTAGTAAATTTATTTTCTGTGAGATACGAAATAAGGTCATATATATATGTTTACTATAATATTTTTGTCCAAATTAGAAAAAAAAGGATTGAAATTTAAGTATCTAATTATAATCAATACATAAAAAAATAAGCGTGCTAAGTCCATTATTACGGTTTAAATAATTATCTTTAGTTTGGTTTCGTATGAGGGATGCCCTCATGTCGAGGAACACGTAATAAAATAAAAAATAACTTTCTTTACTAATATTAACTTGCACTTGAATAATTAAACAAAAAAAACCTTTTGCATTAATTTTTGTTGATTCGTAACAAAGGGACGTTAAGTTTTTTTAGCTATGCGTGTAGACTTTAAGACCCGTAAGTCCACTGGTACAATTAGACACAATTAAAACATAAATAAGACCGAACCATTTGAACCGGACACATCAAATAACAAAGTTTAGAAACAGTTATATATTAATACTATTTACACATGAAGATGAAAAGGAAAGCCGATCAAATTGCTCAAAAAGTATGATCAAAGAAAAAAAAATCGAAGGAATAAATTGAAAGATGGAGAAGGGATCACACCAAAAAGAAACAAAAAAAATAATGAATGGATGAGTTAATTTCTAGAGTTCATATACCCATTTTGAATTCATGGCCTTTTCAATTTATGGGTATTATGATTAATTGATTTCAATTGTTTAGGTATAATGTAAGACCTTATTGTTAATGTGCTTTTGTACATGTGTCGATGTACTCATACCTATCATTTCACAGTTCTTAATCCCATAATCTTACTCAACCTCTTTAATACTTAGTTATATATATATAATGTATATGTATAATATGTATAATATGTATCTTTATGAATATTAGTAGTCCCCGATCCCCATCAATGTTTATTGTTACTCGAATTATGACAAATTAGCAAGCCATCTCGATGTTTTTTAACATGTCATAGAGCCCCATTTAAATATGTTGACAACGATCATGTAAATGCTAAGTTAGTCGACTGCAAGCGTTTTGAGTTCAATTACCCAACTACAAAGGTGTGAGTTTAATTATGTTTTAGCCTATTAACCTAGAAATAAAGTAGTTTAGATTAAAGGTGGGATTATATAATATATAGATAAATAGGTCGGGTTTTTAGTAAATATGTTTGTATTGGATTTTAATAAGCTCACTTCACGAATGTTGTTTAGCCCAAAATACCGACCAACGATTTATCTTGAATGCGGCTTTAATATATACTACCTAACAACTTATGTGATGCACGAGTTTATATTATTGTGATATAAATAATGCAATGATTCTAATATGATTTTACTGTGAATAATAATATTATTTAATTAGATATTAATATATCTAAATTGGATAAAAATATATACTTTATAAAGCACTAAAAAAATATTATATTTCCGGATTAGAATTTAAGCTATCACTTTGTATTGGATTTTTAGAAAAATATGATTTTATTAGATTTTAGTAAGCCCATTTTATCAAATCCATTGATTTTGAGTAGTCGATCCCATTGTAATGATCAACGATTTATCTTGAGTTCGGCTTTATAGTAGTATAGAATATCGAACAACGCATGCGATGCATGAGCTTATTTTAATATTATAGTTGTAATGTTATGAATCTAATACGAATATATTGTGCATAATAATAATTGAAAATTAATAAATCTAAATTGGATATAGATATATATTATTTAAAGAATTAACAAATTATTATGATTACAAATTGTAAACTTATAATATCTCACTTTGTATTAGTTTTAAGAGGATTGTTTATAATAGATCTTAATAAGCTATCATGTTTATACCATGTAAGCTCATGTTTTTATTATATTTTAATAAGCTCATTTTAATAGGTGTATTAGTACCAAATTTTTCGGTTGAGGCCATAATTCTCATGAACGATTTATCTTGAGTTTGGTTTTAATATAGTAGTATAGATAACATGTGCGATGCACATACTTATTTTAATATGGATGTTATAATATTATATATGACTTTATTATGATTTTATTGTGCATAAAAATATTATTTTAGTTCGATATTAATAATCCTAATTTGGATATAGATATAACCTTTCTAAGGATTAACGAATTATTATCATTTTGAATTGTAAATTTATACTCTGTCATTTTGTATTGGTTTTAACAGGATTGTTTGCATTAGATGTAAGCCCATCATACCCAAGTCTGTTGATACCATGTAAGCTCATGTTTGTAGTAGAATTTAGTAAGCACATTTTACTAAGTCCATTGGTCCCAAGTTTTCACGTTGAGCATATAATACTGACCTACAATTTATGTTGAGTTCGTTTTAATATAATAGTATGAAAATAACAACATCAAGTTATCTTTAACGACATACGCTCCTTGCCTAGAAAATTGGTTCTCTCAATTAAAAATAGAAGACATTATCCATCCATATGAACAGACACATGAATTGCTAGTGGATGGTACCATGGAGCTTAAAAATGCTGAGGTATGATCTTTTTAACAGCTGCATAGAATTTTATACATAACCTCTGTCCATGTATCATGGTTCGACACTTTGAGGAGTAAAGATAAAAGAAACCAAGTACCTTTTTAAGTCCCTGCTAATTCACTTTTCCATATTATGTCCTTGTCGGAAATACTTTTTGTTACACTTAAAATTCTTTATAAATTTTTTAATGTGTTATATACATTTTTCTGAAATGTACTTGTATATGTAAACAAGAATGCTTGAACTATCTAACACATTGTGGCCCTGGCTATCGGCCAAAAGTAATTAGGAGTCTATAAGGAGGCTTATGTAATCCTCAAAAAAGTAATTAGGTAATGGAAAAGGATTTTTCTTCGTGAATTGTGAATTGTGCATGTGATTATATGTATGCAGTAAACACACATGACACAACAAAAGGAACCAAAGAAAAAAATATATTCGTACATGTTTCACGCGAATATTTTAATAGATTAATTAGTCACTAGCTAATTACTATATTGAAACAGGCATAAAAAACCTACTGTTCCATTTATTTCTCTGACACTAATTTTTTTCGTTCATGTACTAGCCATTTGTGACGTGATTAGTTTTTTGTGATCTGCTCAATCCTCTAACTTTAGATCAAGCACGTCATTAAGCATGTCAGGTATATCTTGCAAATTTTCATCAGAGCTGGTCTGTACATTAATGATAACAATTAGATATTCATTAACATTCATTATAGGTTAGAAATTTACCATGTGATCATACAGTTTAAAGAATTACATGAAGTCTCATATGAGCATTCTTTATAATGTTTATTGGAATTATCTGATTAATTATCAGTATAAGCTATATATGCCCTGCTTATTATGAACTTCTTCAGTTACTTCATACTTTTGAGCTAACCATTGGCCAGGAGTGCCATGATACTATCAAGGCAAATTTATTAATAATCAATAAGCAGTTATGCAGTAAGATCTTAGATAAGATTCCTCTTAAATCTTAATAGTGCAACTTTATGAGAAGTTAATATATTGCTTCCAGGACTATATGCTCACCTCAGCCTTTGCTAGAGACGAGGTCTCCGTTGGAGTGGTTCATAAGAAAAGTGCAGGACAGAATTGTATTGAGCATACTAAGGCGAGTTGTGGTGAAATTGGAAAATAAATCAAGGTCAGAACTTTTCATAATTGAAATCCATATAACAACATGCACTCTCGCTTTCTTGTAAGATGTATCTACTTATTTGTAACTATGAGCTCTCTTAGCAGGCAAAGATTTATGTTGCAAATTTATTAACCAATCTAAGTTAAAATAACATTGTTATAAGCCCTCACTTCTCTAAGCAAAGAGTATTGATCTCATATCTTTATTTTAAGTAAGTTAGAGAAGTCATGCTAAAGAGCTTGCAAAGCTTGACTTGTTTTTAGTTTGTAGATAAGACATGAACGATATAAGCCACAATTTTCACTGATGTAAAGCATTATGCAATGATGTTGGTCTAGAGCATATATAAGTTTGAATGCAATAATGTTGCTCATTTTAATTAAAAATTTCTCAATGAGAAATATGATTAAGGTTGATTTACAATAGATCTGACAATTTCGTACAATTGACATGATAATTTTGTGTTTGTGTTCACCTTTTTGGTATACGAACACGAAAATACACGCGTAAATGTAAATTCAGTATAGGTTTTGGGTTTACTTTTAGGTACATGACATGAAATGAAAATACACGAATAGTTAAATAATTAAATAAATATTTCAAAATTTTATAAATACATATTGGGTATAGAAGTTTTAATAAAACAAAATAGAAAATAGTTTCAAATTTGAGTTCAACAAAATTTGACTACACTTGACTCATTATAACTTAATGACTTGAGACTCAACTAGTAAAACTTTAACCCAAAAGTTTGGTAATTAAATATTTTTATTTACATATATTTTATTGAAAGTTACATGAACCACAACACAAAAAGTACACAAACACGAGACGCAACAACACGAATCCATGGGTTGTGTTTGGGTTGCAGAATGTGGTGCAACTTAAGTACTTATTACTCCTATTTTACCGAGTGCTTAAATTTCCTCATACTGTATCCTTTTGTACATCAATTGGTTGAAAGTGTCTCTTCTGTTTATAACATGTTGCCTAAAAGAGCAGCTAGTATTTCAGAGTTTCCAAGATTTACAAATGGATCTTCTTATATATAGGCACTCCATTGAGTATATAGAAAGAGATGATTCCATAGTGGCTCATGGATGGCGGAGTTGATGCTTTCATAAAAGTACATCAAAGCTAGCCATTACATGGTTCTCCACTGCAGCTAGTATCCCTCAAGAAATCTAGTCCACATTTGAGGGAAATTTCTTTGCGCTTTCTTTGCAAAGTTGAGGTGAGTTACGTATGCTATTAAGTTCCTTATTTATTGCATTCACAGCATTCATATTTATAAATGTATGAATCGATATAATTATTAGTAATTTTTGTTTTAAGTAGTGAAATGATGTCAAAATGTGGTAGAAATGTATGAATGTATTTTCTCTATATGTTGTCGGAACACACAAAATTAGCCTTGGGAATTGCAATATCCTAATTTTACGAAGGCAGGTATCCTTTGTTAAAAGTAATCTAATTTGTAATTCTTATAAATTATCTGGTAGAGTATAGAAGATTCTAGTCAGAAGTAATGCAAGCACAGATTCAAGTAATCAGTATAAGCAATAAAAAGTTTCCTGATCTTATTCATGAACCATATTAATGATGTAAATTAATAGTCTTCTTAAGTCTTGCTATATAAACTTGAGATATATCAGTTGTATTAAAGTGAACAAGTGATAATATATAAATTAAAGCATTATGCCTTCTTTATCAATACTGATTCCAACAAATTTGGTATCAGAGCCAAAACATTAATCCAAACCCCAAAATAATTAAAATTCATAAACCCTTCATTATATACAATGGCAGCTTCTAATGAAGCATTATTCAACTATGCACAAAGCAATATTCCAATTTTCAATGATGAAAGCTATGATTTCTGGAGCATCCTGATGAAAACATTGTTCATCTCTCATGATTTATGGGATTTAGTAGAAGATGGCTATGAAGTTGGTGTTACGCAGGAAGAGATAGCATCCTGGTCAGCGGCTAGGCACGATGAATTCAAAAATAATAAGAAAAAAGATGCAAGAACTTTGCACTTTATTCAACAAGGAGTTAGCAAAGCAATCTTTCCCCGTATTATGGGAGCAAAAACATCATAAGAAGCATGGGATCTTTTGCGAAATCAGTTTTCAAGGTTATGAAGCAGTAATTTCAGTAAAGCTGCAATCACTATGGAGAGAATTTGACAACCTGCAGATGAAAGAAGGTGAAAGTACTCTGGAATTCTTTTCTAAGGTGTCAACAATCATTAATCAGATTCGAAGTTATGGAGATACCTTGGATGATAAAAAAAGTTGTCCATAAAATTTTAAGAAGCCTGCCAGCAAAATTTGAGCATGTGGTTGCAGCAATTAAAATTTCTAAGGACTTGTCTAAATGACCGGTGGATGAACTCATGCATGCTCTTGAAGCTAACGAGGAAAGAATTCGTAGATTCTCAAATCAGCCCCTGGAACTAGCTTTTCAAGCAAAAATCAATATAAGAAACAAAAATGATGTTGCACATCAGGAGAACGAGACACGAAAAAAGTACAACAAGAACCAAAATTATAGAAAAGGTAATCAGAATTTACGAGGAAGAGGAGGAAGAAGAAATTTTAATGAAAGAAGCAACTTCAACAATTCCATATGTATCATTTGCTAGCGATCAAATCATGAGTCGAAAAATTGCAAATTCCGATGCTAAAGGTGCAAAGTTTCTAACCATTCTCAGAGAGACTGCTGGTTCCAAAACAGAACTCAAGGAAATGCAATTTTTAAGAGGAGAGTAAAGAGCCACAAGTGACATTTTCATATATGAATCACTAGCCAGTACAGCAAAAGGAGTGGTATATTGATAGCGCTTGTAGCAATCACATGGCGGGCAAAAAGGAGCTTTTTTCAGAACTTGATAAAAGATATAAATCTAAAGTAAAGATCGGAGATGGGAAAATGTTGAAAATTGAAGGCAAAGGGATCATTACCTTTTATTCTAAAGAAGGTAAGTCTTTAAACATTACTAATGTTCATTATGTTCCTGAATTAACTCAAAATCTATTGAGTATTGGACAGTTAATTCAAAGAGGTTTTTCCATAAATTTTGATGAAGATCATTGTGTTACTTTTGATAAGAAAAAGAAATTCACAGTGGCAAGAGTTAGAATTATTCCAAACAAAACTTTTCATTTAACAATTCCACTGGAAGGTGACGTTGCTTTAAAAAATGTGAAGAACGATGATTCTTTTTTCATGGCATCTAAGGTACGGGCATCTTAACTTTAATGGACTGAAGTTATTAAAAGAGAAAAATATGGTCATAGGTCTGCCTTCCATCTCAAAAAATATTGAAGTTTGTGAAGGTTGTATATATGGGAATATGCACAGATTGCCTTTTCCCAAAACTGCTTGGAGAGCAAGGGCTCCGGTGGAACTAGTTCACTCAGATATATGCGAATCAAGGACTCCATCCATCAATGGCAGCAAATACTTTCTCCTATTCGTGGATGACTACACAAGAGTGATGTGGTATATTTCTTGAAGCAAATATCTGAGGCATTTAACTGTTTTATCCAGTTCAAGGTGCTGGTAGAAAATCCAAGTAAATTTAAAATAAAAACTCTCAAAACTGATCGCGGTGGAGAGTGTATATCTCAAACTTTTCTTAGTTATTGTAAAGAAAAAGGCATAAGGAGGCAGCTAACGGTAAGATATAGTCCTCAGTAAAACGGCGTCGCAGAATGGAAGAATCGAACAATTGTGGAAATGGCCAGAAGCATGTTTAAAGAAAAAGGATTGTCAAATATTTTCTGGACAGAAGCTGTTAATACAGCTATCTACCTTTTGAATACACTACAAGAAAAACGGGTAAATACGACCGTCCAAAAAGCGGTCGTATTTAGTTAAATACGACCGTTTTCGATCGTATTTAACTAAATACGACTGGTTTTTGGACCGGTAGCATTCGGTCGAGTCATATTTAGTAACCGGTCAAATTTAGTATACGGAGCGGCTAAATTCGACCGCTTAAATTCGACCGAATGCGGTCGAATTTGTTTTTCACCAAAAAAATGAAAATCCCGCCCAAAAATTTGATTTTTTTGAAAAAATTTGAAAAGTCCGCCTAAATTTAGGTCATTTAATGATGATGGAACCTGCAGGGTTTACTGATGATGTGGATCAAGGTGAGATAATGTTGATCAAGCTGAGGTAGAAGAAATTTTAACAGTTTGGCCAATATGGGTGGACACCACTGTTTGTTCGCATTCTTTTTTTCCTAGTTGGTGCCTTGTATTCTACTGTAATAGGCTTCTCTGCCAACATAATGTTATGTTTTGTGTATGCATTAGGATTAGTTTTTTTTATTTCTCGATTCATGGATTAACTTGTAAATTTGTGTACGTATTAGTTTGTTTGATGAATGGAATATGTCCATTATTTACTCTCTTTAAAGAAATGCAAGAGCTGCAAAATCTGGTCTCCATAAAATGGAGATTACATTTTACAGCTGTTGTATACTTTAAAGAGAGTAAAACTGGACATGTATACTTTTACCGCCAAACTTAAAATTTAAAAGTTGAAACCATGATGAATATAAGTTAATTGTGATTTGGTGGATGGTAAACTTTTCAATTTGTGATGGAATTTGGTTGTATTGTCCGATTTAATTTGACTTGTTCATTTGAGGAAGTATTTTTTGATTGCTAGTCTATTGGTCGGATGATTTATGGTTTGTAAATTTCATGGTTGGATGGTTTTGGATTGGTTTTCAGGGGCTTTGATATGTACAAGTAATTTTTTTTTATTTTCATTACTCAACAGACAACGGTTACTCTCATAATCTATAAAACAGTATTCTAAATAAGGTGTTCAGACAACGGTTCTATAGACTCGTTGTTTGAACCACATTTTCCAAACAGTTATAATAATCATTGTCTATATGAGCCTTCCAATTAATACCATTTAACAATGGTATGTAGAAACCATTGTTTGATAAATAACTAGACAACTATTATAATAAATACTTGTTTGAATTACACAACATAAAGGCCAAAATGATTGTCTCAGACTACAAAAACTTAATTTATTAACAACAATTTAAAATTTTGTGGTTAAAGACGTTTTACAACAGTGCATTTTAAAACGGTTGTTTGACTTGGTAATAGAACATCAAAAAGACAACACTTTCAAAAAACAGCTATAACTTTTGTTATACAACCTATCAGACAACACTTTTTCATGTCAAAGAAATCCACCATTGTCTCTCAATTTAGGATAACGGTTTTTTTTCAGCGTTGTTTAAGAGGTGTTGTCTGATAGCAAAATCCTTGTAGTATTGTGGGGGTACTTGTACAAATAATACATATATATGTGTACATGTTGTAAAGCAAACAGGCATGTAATGACAAAAAATTACATTATGGTAATAGAAAATTTTTAGTGTGGTTATTAAGATATTCATCTAACATAATAAAGTTAACATATGTGAATTTACACTTCTACATATGTTTTTGAGAAGTATCAACAATTTATGGCTGACTTTTACACTTTTTTTCTTTTTTAGGAGGCAACAAACTCTTGGAAAAAGAGATACAGCAGGATATATCAATGTTTGTGGATGCCATCGAGAATATACTTGTGCAACGCATGCGTGCGGAACTACATTCTCTTGATAATACTAGTGTGCTACAATTTGTAGGCCCAAGTTCTGAAAACCTTCCTACATGGGGCATGGAGTTAATATAGATACTCATCAGTAATAAAATTTTTAGTTTATAAAATCTTAAATTTGATCCTAATGTAGAAAAATTAATTATATTTAAATATTACATTTAAATTAATTTGATAACCGACCAAGTTTTTGGTTACTCTCTCGATCCCTTCGAAATATATACAAATGATTTGGTATTAAGAAATAGTGTAATTTTGAAGAAAAAAAGTAAGAAAAGTGATAAAGTGATGGTACTCATCAATATTTATATATATATATATATAGGGGCTAATCCAATAGGAAACCTCCTTATAATGAAAACTAAAAATTAAAATAATTTTTTTTAAAAATCACGTCAAAACATAGCACATATGATATGCAAATTGATCGTTACGAGGTGGAGAAAAATACAGTGAAGTCGGATTTCAAAAAAAGTTCACCGATTAACGGGAAAAATCAAATAAAAAATGGAGGGGAAAAGCTGGAATTATGGGGGAGCATATTAACCGTGTGTACTACATGTAGGGGGCCATTAGATTAGATTGATCTAAGGGCTGAGATTAGTTTCTTGTTTTATTTTAATTTTAGTTTCTCTTTCATTATTTGCCTATATATATATATATAACTAGTGTAGTGGAAAAGATAGTGGATGTAAGTGAGTAGTTAATTTCTATATAATAAAATTTTACAATTTTTAGTAATTTTGAAAATGTATAGAAATGAGACGGAGAGAGTGGGAAATATGCACTGATTAAAAAATTCAAAAATTTATCATTTGTAATTGTGTTTTTGGATTATTAAATAAAATAATAAATTTAATAAATATTTTATTTTGATATATATCATACAACTATAAAAAACAAACAAAAAAGTTATTTCTTTGTTTTTAAACCTTACAAAGAATATGAACTAAAAAAAATAATAAACAAATAGAAAAATTACTTGATTGAAGAATATTAGGTAAAGAATTTTCTAAGAAATTCCTAGAAATTTCTAATGTTTTATATCCCACCCCTATATAAACTTGGTGTTGCATATACTCCATAATCCCTAATTCCTTGACCACCGCCCCAATCTTGCCATATTTCAGAACTTCAAAATTTAGTATATGACCAACCAATTCGGCTGCAAAGATGGTGAGGAGAGCGGATCCGGGGAAGACATCAGGGTCTTTGTGCTAAAGGTACAACTAATTTCTAATAAATAAGATTTTGATTTGCTTTTTATTATAGGTTGCCACTTTTAATCCATTATTTTTTTCATATGTGTAGCTTTATCAGGGATTGTTATTATACATCAAAGATCTGGGGAGGTATACATACTAATTTTCTTTTTGATTCTTTTATATTGATTTTTATTTATTTTTATTAAAATAGTGTAATGTTTTGCACAAGAGGTGATAGGAAAGGTCACCCTATCATAGTTGCTGCTAAAGGGAGTTCTGCATAATCTTACCCCAAAACTCGAAAAAGTGTGGCAGCCATCACAGTTGACCCCACTGTAGCAGCACAATACATCCGTCTGTTTTGTCCCTTCATCCCATAAACCATGTCTCTTATTAGGTCATCTGATTCGAATGAGGATGTCATCTGATTGTCCAAGGAGGTCGTAGTCATCCTCTTTGTCACTGTTTTTCAGAACTTGATAAAAGATATAAATCTAAAGTAAAGATCGGAGATGGGAAAATGTTAAAAATTGAAGGCAAAGGGATCATTACCTTTTATTATAAAGAAGGTAAGTCTTTAAACATTACTAATGTTCATTATGTTCCTGAATTAACTCAAAATCTATTGAGTATTGGACAGTTGATGCAAAGATGTTTTTCCATAAATTTTGATGAAGATCATTGTGTTACTTTTGATAAGAAAAAGAATTCACAGTGGCAAGAGTTAGAATTATTCCAAACAAAACTTTTCATTTAACAATTCCACTGGAAGGTGACGTTGCTTTAAAAAATGTGAAGAACGATGATTCTTTTTTCATGGCATATAAGGTACGGGCATCTTAACTTTAATGGACTGAAGTTATTAAAAGAGAAAAATATGGTCATAGGTCTGCCTTCCATCTCAAAAAATATTGAAGTTTGTGAAGGTTGTATATATGGGAATATACACAGATTGCCTTTTCCCAAAACTGCTTGGAGAGCAAGGGCTCCGGTGGAACTAGTTCACTCAGATATATGCGAATCAAGGACTCCATCCATCAATGGCAGCAAATACTTTCTCCTATTCGTGGATGACTACACAAGAGTGATGTGGTATATTTCTTGAAGCAAATATCTGAGGCATTTAACTGTTTTATCCAGTTCAAGGTGCTGGTAGAAAATCCAAGTAAATTTAAAATAAAAACTCTCAAAACTGATCGCGGTGGAGAGTGTATATCTCAAACTTTTCTTAGTTATTGTAAGAAAAAGGCATAAGGAGGCAGCTAACGGTAAGATATAGTCCTCAGTAAAACGGCGTCGCAGAATGGAAGAATCGAACAATTGTGGAAATGGCCAGAAGCATGTTTAAAGAAAAAGGATTGTCAAATATTTTCTGGACAGAAGCTGTTAATACAGCTATCTACCTTCTGAATACACTACAAGAAAAATGGGTAAATACGACCGTCCAAAAACCGGTCGTATTTAGTTAAATACGACCGTTTTCGGTCGTATTTAACTAAATACGATCGGTTTTTGGACCAGTCGCATTCGGTCGAGTCATATTTTGTAACCGGTCGAATTTAGTATACGGAGCGGCTAAATTCGACCGCTTAAATTTGACCGAATGCGGTTGAATTTGTTTTTCACCAAAAATTGAAAATCCCGCCCAAAAATTTGAATTTTTTGAAAAAAATTGAAAAGTCCGCCTAAAATATAAATTCGACCATATATGATTGAAAATATTGTTCTAAATTCGACCGTATACGGTCGAATTAACGAGCACCAGATTTTTAAAAAAAAAATCTCGCCGGAAAATTTTCAAATTCCGACGAGCTTCAAAAAATCCGGCAACCATTCCGATAACTCCGATGTTGCCAAAATTGAATTTTTCGGTTTAATTTTACACATCAAATTAGTCTACATCGTTCCCACAATTCCAAAATGACCCCAACAATAACATATCAATGATATAATTCATTTTCCGATCAAAATGGTAACTTTTCCGGCCAAATTCAAAATCATATTAATCTTTGTGAAATTTGACGCTTAATATCACAAAACAAAGCTAATAACGTATACAATTGATTATCAACAATTATATTAACATAAAACAATTATCAAGAAAAAAACAATGAATCAAAAATCATACCAAATTCGATTTTACACAAATTTCAAGTTTGCATTTAGAAATTTTCATATACATACTCCTCCAACTTTTCTAAACACAAACTCATAATCAAAAACGAAATTAAAACACAAAATTTCAAAGACCCACATAATTTTTTGTTCGAAAAATAAAGATTAAAGATGAATTTTGGGATGCGCGTGTTTATATGAGTTGTAGAAAAATATAAGAGAAGGGAATTGGTAAATGTTGAAAAGGAGGTTGACCGGAAAAAGAAAGAAATAACGGGGGAAAAAAAAGAGGGGCGGGGCCAGGGGAGGGGAGGGGCGGGGCGAGGGGGAGGGGTGGGGTGGGGGGGCTGGGGTGGGGTGGGGTGGGTTTTATTTTAGTTTATTAATAGTTTAGTTTTATAAAATGCAAAATCAACCTTTAGATTATTTTTTAAGTGGTTGAATTTGGTGTGTTGGATCTAAATCACGCGGATCGCTGACATGGCACTAAATTTAACTGTCATTGGTTGTATTTAGGAGTGTCAATTTATATTTGTTTCACTTAGTTTTACATTATGAAAATTAAAATTAATACTATGATTATTTAATCATTTGATTATAAAATAATATATTATTATAAATATTAGAATATATATTTAACAACTAGTTATTGTACTAAACAAATGAAATGAAGATTTTGGTTGATTTAACATATAAACCACCGAAAATAGTTTGCGGTATAATTTAGGATTATAATTTATTTCTAAAAAAATATTGTAATTTGTTAATCTTTTTCATAAAAGATTATAATTTTATAATTTATTTTATCATATCACTAAAATATATAAATTTTGACATCCTTATGGTTGGATCATTCATAAACATTTTGTAAAAAATCGAAACATCGGTATGAGACTAAACACTAGTAAGAAGTATTGGTCAAACTACTAGTTGACTGTTAAAATAACAAATCAAATAAATTTATTTTTCTCTAAAAAACTTATCATATCAATAAATTATATAGATCTTGATATCCTTACGGTTGGGCCATTCATAAACAGTTTTTAAAAAGTCGAAACATCGGTACGGGACTAAACACTAGTAAGAATAACTGGTCAAACTACTAGTTGACTGTTAAATTAACAAACCAAATACATTTATTTTTTTCTAAAAATTTTAACATATTATTTAAATATATAGATCTTGACATCCTTACGGTTGGATCATTCATAAACATTTTTTAAAAAATAGAAACATCGGTACGGGACTAAACACTAGTAAGGATAACTGGTCAAACTACTAGTTGACTGTTAAAATAGCAAACCAAATACATTTATTTTTTTCTAAAAATTTTATCATATCACTAAAATATATAGATCTTGACATCCTTACGGTTGGACTATTCATAAATATTTTTTTTAAAAAAACAAAAAATTAGTTTGGGACTAAGCACTAGCAAAAAGTAGTGGTCAAACTAGTGATTGACTGTTAAAATAGCAAACCAAATACGTTATTTTTTTTCTAAAATTTATATCATATCACTAAAATATATATAAATCTTAAGATTTGTTTCGTGAACAGCTCGGTTCGCAAATAACTTGTACAAAGTTAATAAGTTACTTATTTAATTTATTTTAAAAAATTAAATTCCGAAAATAATTAATATTACCGAATGCATTCATAATAGATAAATACAATTGATTTTTACTAAAATTACAATTTTTAAAAAATCGGGAAATTTCCTCTACTTTTGCAACCAATGTTTTAAAAATTCAGGAAATTTCCCGTCATTTCAAAATATGAAATTCGACCGAAAACGGTTGAATTTAGGAGTGTCAAAAAAACGCTGGCGGGAAAATTTCCCTCTTTTTTTTGGAAAGGCTAAATTCGACCGAATGCGGTTGAATTTAGGAGTACTGCTAAATTCAACCATACAGCCATTTTTTTGGTAAGGCTAAATTCGACCGAATGTGGTTGAATTTAGGAGTACGGCTAAATTCAACCGCATACAGTCACATTTGTTGCTAAATTCGGCCGCATAAATACGACCGTAATTAAATACGACCGCATGCGGTTGAATTTAGCCGCACCCCTTAATTCAACCGAAAGGGGTTGAATTTGACCCCGGTTGTATTTAATCGGTTGTATTTAGCCTTGTTTTCTTGTAGTGATATCTCTCCAACAAAGGCAGTGTTCAATAAATCACCTTACGAAGCTTGGCATAGGACTGAAGTGGGTCTATAAGATAAAATATAATAAAGATGGAACAGTCCAAAAGCACAAAGCAAGATTAGTATCTAAAGGGTACTTCTCAACAACCAGAAATTGATTTTACTGAAACTTTTGCTCCAGTAGTATGCATGGAGACAATAAGATATGTACTTGCTATTTGTTATAGGAGATAAGCATCAAAAAAGTGGAGAAGAACGTGGAAGATGGTAAGAGAGATGGGAGGATAAAAAATAGCTAACAAAAGGATAGAGGGCAATTCAAATAAAAAGAGAGACAACGGCATGAAGATTAGAGGGGGATAAATAGTAGAAAATACATAGACTAGAGCAAGTCTTCTAGTAGAACACAAAAATACACTACTTCTTACATTATAATTCAGCTACGTGATTTTGATATAGTGGATCTCTTTTAGGCTGGGCTACAAATCCCACCCGCGGTTTTGATCCTTTACGGGATTTTCCGCCTCACCAAATCGTGGTGTTTTTTTACTTGCTATTTTCAGTACGTTATAATCCTAGTTCTTTCATTAAAAACTTATAAATATATTATTAGCATTAACACACATAAATTTGGTAAAAACAATTGGCGCTGTCTGTGGAAAATTTCTAAGGATTTCTACACACCTACATCATGTCCACCAGCGAACCACCACGAAACCCGACAAACACAGAAGGCAACGCTTCCAACAACGAGGAGATGGCTGCAACGTTGAAAAAGCTACAGTCTGAGATGGACAAATGCAGTCGATTTTGATGGAAAGAGCCACGCACCAAACTGGCTAGTGGAAAGGTACTTAGTTGGTTTCGATGTCAACTAAGGTTTCTATTGCACAACATGTGCAAGAATTAAGTACAAAGGTAAATAATCATGAGAGTGAATTAGAAGCGCAGTTTAACAAGAATGTAGAACATGACTTGGATGATGGAAAAACCGGAAGAAGCGAACTTTAAAAAAAAAACTAATCCACGACTAAGTTCAAATGTAATAAAAAACAATATGTAGTCACTAATAATACTTGTAATTAAAAGAAAAAGAGAAACAATAGGTCATAAATAAATGGTTTTAATAAAAAAGGGCCAAAAACAATATAAATGAATTTTATAATCTTTTGAGCATATTTTGTGATTATAATATAATAGGTAATTAAGGTTGGAGGCCATGGAAAAATCATTTTAGAGGAGAACTTAGAAATCATATAATCATTAATTAGAATATAACTTATGATGTTATTAATTTTGTATTAAGTTTTCTTCTTTATCATTGAGAAACGATGTCCAAAATGTCTATATCTCACTTTTGTACTTTCTAAATACCTGTTTGTATTAACGTCACATATATTAACTTACGACCAAATATGTCAGATTGGATGAGTCTGAGTCGGAAATGACTTTTCGATCTATGATAATGGTCATTACCGATCAAAAAGGTCATAAATAACTTTTTCATTTTTCTTGAGTATTGGCCCCACCCATTTACATGGCAGCAACGTGAATGTTTAATAAAGTTTGATAACCGACCAAGTTTTTGGTTACTTTTAAATCTACAATTCACCTTTGCTTGGTCCCAGTTTTTCCTACTTGGCATGTATGTGCCACATGTCATGCTTGACTAGGATGTCACGGTGGTCGGTGTCAACTTTGTTTTGTTGGTCTTTTTCATGTTTATAGACAAACAAAGAAATATTTTCATCAATTATATGCGATCACAATGTAACCGACCAACTTCATAAGAAATATTGTTGAAAATGGTCATAAATAGTCTATTTGATCATTTTTGTATTACACCATTTTATTTTTTGGAAAAACACTAATATATTATTTGAAATTATATAATATAATATATATTTGCACTAAGCTATTTTTTTATAAATTACATAATGTGGTTGAAAAAAAATTGTTGTATTTAGTACCAATTCTTTACTCCTATAAATTGTTTAACTTAAGTATTTAGAAATACATATTCCATAAAAAATAGTAATTTAGTTTTAAAAGTTCAAATTTTGAATGATTCATGTAGAACTTTTAAATATTACTCTCTCGGTCCCTTTGAAATATATACAAATGGTTTGGTATTAAGAAATAGTGTAATTTTGAAGAAAAAAAAGTAAGAAAAGTGAGTAAAGTGATGGTACTCATCAATATTATATATATATACTAGGGGGCTACTCTAATACAAACCTCCTTATAATGAAAACTAAAAACTAAAATAAGTTTTTTGTTAAATCACGTCAAAACATGGCACATATGGAGAAAAATACAGTGAAGTCGGATTTCAAAAAAAGTTCACCGATTAACGGGAAAAATTAAATCAAAAACGGAGGGAAAAAGGTGGAATTATGTGTAGGAGGGAGCATATAAATCCTGTGTACTACATCTAGGGCGCCCTTGGATTAGATTGATGTAAGGGCTGAGATTAGTTTCTAGTTTTTATTTTAATTTTAGTTTCTATTTGATTATTTGTATATATATATATATATATATATAAACTAGTGTAGTGAAAAGATAGTGGATATAAGTGAGTAGTTAATTCATATATAATAAATTTACAATTTGAGTAACTTTGAAAATGTATAGGATTGAGACAGAGAGAGTGGGAAATATGCACGGATTACAAAATTTAAAAATTTATCATTTGTAATTGTGTTTTTGGATAACTAAATAAAATAATAAATTTAATAAATATTTTATTTTGATATTTATCATACAACTATAAAAAAACAAACAAAAAAGTTATTTCTTTGTTTTTAACCTTACAAAGAATATGAACTAAAAAAAATAATAGACAAATAGAAAAATTACTTGATTAAAAAATATTAGGTAAAGAAATTTCTAAGAAATTTCTAGAAAATTCTAATGTTTTATATACCAGGGCCTATATAAATTAAGGGTGTTGAACATACTCGATAATCTGTATTCCTTGACGGTCGCCCCAATGTTACCATATTCCACAACTTCAAAATTGAGTATATGACCAACCAATTGAGCTGCAAAGATGGTGAGGAGAGCGCATCTGGGGAAGACATCAGGGTCTTTGTGCTAAAGGTACAACTAATTTCTAATAAATAAGATTTTGATTTGCTTTTTATTATAGGTTGCCAGTTTTAATCCTTAAATTTTTTCATATGTGTAGCTTTATGAGGGCTTGTTCATTATACATCAAAGATCTGGGTATGTATACATACTAATTCTCTTTTTTGATTCTTTTATATTGATTTTTATTTATTTTTATTAAAATAGTGTAATGTTTTGCACAGGAGGGTGATAGGAAAGGTCACCTTATCACAGTTGCGGCTAAAGGGAGTTCTGCATAATCTTGCCCCAAAACTCAAAAAAGTGCTGCAGCCATCACAGTTGACTCTACTGTAGCACAATACATCAGTCTGTTTTGTCCCTTCTTCCCATAAACCATGTCTGGTATTAGGTCATCTGATTCGAATGAGGGTGTCATCTGATTGTCCAAGGAGGTCGTAGTCATCCTTTTGTCACTGTCGTGGTTGTACTATTTTTTTATTATCGATTATCTTTTAAATTCAAGCAATGTATCGTAGTTTGGAAATAATAGATAAATTAGTTTCATGTTAATTAGTATTAATCAAATATTGTTAAATTTGTGAGGATCTATATGCAGATATCTTAAATTGATAATATTAGTTATCTCTTGTATACATTACTCAAAACTACAACAAAGAAGAGTTTATTTCATTCACTTTTATATAAATTATATAGCCAGAACATCTTTTTATTGATTATTAACTATAAATTAAATTTTGAAAATTGAAATAAGTAACAATTACTTTATATAGACAAAAGTTTTAAATAATATCTATCCAAACATTCCTATCAAGCAAAGTCTATATAATATGTAATATATCAATTGTATAATAATTTCAAACTAATTTACTTTACTTATAAGTATTGTTTTGTATGTGTTTAAAAGCCTATCACGTGTGGAGATAAATTTAAAATAAATTTAGTTGGCCAACAATCATCCAAAACAAAAATAAACTCCAAAGAACCCAAATTTAATATATAAAATAAATTGCGAATCCACAATTAAATTCAAATGTAAACAAAACAATATGTAATCATAAAGAATGCTTTTACTAAAAAGAAAACGAGGAAAAAAAATGATAAGTAGTGCACCAATCACATCTAATTATGTAAAAAAGATTAGAAAATATTATTAATATTATATAGGGATAAAAAAATATAAATGACTTTGAGAATCTCTTGATCACATTTTCAATTATAATATAATAGGTAATTAAGGTTGTAGGCCATGCGGAAAATCCTTTCATACGAGAGTATAAAAATCATATAATCATTAATTAGCTTATAATTCTTCTATGTGATTGTGAAATAATGATGAAAATGCCTATGTCTATAGCATTCTTGGAAAACTCTACACTTTCTTCGAACCACCCCTTTTCTTTATTGACCAATTTATTTATTTATTTATTTTCCAAATTTATAGCAGATTTCATTAATAACATGAAAAAAATTCAATCGGTACAAACCCCCAATTCATCATGCAGCCAAGTTGAAAAACAAATAGACGAACTAAATAATTAGCGTCTTTATTTCGGATTGCTTAACAGACTGAATAAAAATATTCTGAAAATTAAAAATAAAGATAATGGTTTCTCGAGCGATCCAGCCTGCATCTCCACCGAAAACAGTAGTTTCACAATTGCCCTCACATTAATTTCATGGATAGTACAATGTTCAGAGGACCCAATTGCAAAAAACTGAGAGGGCCCTCGTGTTATGAACAAAAATTATTTTGTGAGAAGTGAGCACATACGCTTTTCACTACCGTATCAAAAGCACCCCAACTATCTACCTGCCGGAAATAATAACTCAATTAAACGAACCGAAAAAGAAGCTAATTTTGAACAGAATCCATTATTTATTAAAAAAAAGTTAAAAACAAATGATAAAAATGTTGTATGGATGAAGAGAGAGGATGAAGATAGAGATGAAGATGGGTAGAAGAGTGAAGAAGGAGGTGTGATGATTAGGGTTAAAGGAAAATTGGGGCGGCCGACTCTCATCGAGAGAGAGGGAGAATTGATTGACCAATTTTTAATATTCTTTTTGACATATAATTACTAAACACTCTTTAGCCTTTTCGGATTTTTGCATCTTCAAATGCCTTAATTAATAAAAGAACTTAGGTGTGTGTAATGTACATAATTATAAAATAAAAATAACATACAACAAACTTTTTGGTAACTTCTTCAGCCATTTTGAATTTTGTGCAAGAATGGCAATACACATGTATGCCCAACTGCCCATTTGAACAAATAGTCGCATTCAATATCTTCACAGTTGTATCATTGTGTATACTACAAATTAATTTTATGTAGTCAGTCATAAACACAAAGCTTCATAATCTATGAGCTAATCTTATTCATATTTTTCACATACATTTGAAGTTGAATGAGATTTATACGATAAAACATATATAATAATTACTGTCCCACTTGGAATTTGATGCGGCATGGTGTTCTTGGTTTCTTTCCCTAAACTTGCGATCGGAATGTGATCTAGGTCATTTCCATGCCCGGGTCTCTATATTGGTCTTACAAGTATTTTGGTAATCTTACGGGTGTTCTGATTGCGTGGAGAAGGTAGACTAGGTGTTCGTAAAATAGCACAAGTTCTTCGAGTAGTCCACGACCACGTCCCATGTCTCTGATTAGCATTTTCCCTGCATACTACAAAGTAATTAGAAAATATTCCAAGTAATTAGATATCATTCATGCAAGATACTAAATATAACAAAAAAAGACATAATTTCCAAGTCAGATAAATCGTCAAAATAATGAAAACTAATAAAACAAGATCAAAAGCATTGATAAAATTCTACATACTCTCATTTCATATCATACGATTAAACTTAAAAATCTTAATTAGTATTCGTAAATACAACTCATAGAGAACTAACAACATTAAACCCATATCAAATAAAGACCCAAATAAACCCCCCCTCTAGCTCTTACGCAAACATAGGTATACATAATCGAAACTTGATGTACATGACACAAAATAACAATTCAACTTACTAATTGTATAATTTACATATTTTATTGATATTAAATTATTTTTCTACATCATTATTTCAAAATGAAAGCATTTGTCATCACAAAAGACAACATAGAAAATGAACAATAAGAACTAATGAAGCTCAAAAAACTCAATCCTTTGAAGAACATATAACTGTGAGATTTAACTCTTACTAAGTTCATAAAAAATTTATAAAATATAGATGAAGAAAACGTTCGGTTATTAGTTTACTATAGAGAGCCACGTTTATTCTCTGCTTCTCCATCATACTTATACATATATATGTATAAACATGAATACACCGTAAACATAAAAACAATCATATGAACAACACAATTGAAACAAATTAACAAATATTTAATGCTAAATATGTTGATTTAAACAAGCCACATTCATTCTCTCTATATATCACACTCATACCTATATATATATATAAATGCATATATATGTATAAAGAGGAACAAAAGATATACATATAAAGAACACACAAAATAAATGAAATAAGTTAGCAAATATAGGTAATTAGGATAACGCATTAATGTTATATATAGTCTATATGTGGTCTTATCTCTTTCAAATTAGTTGTTGATTAAATGTAATCCAACTAATAAATTTACAGTTTTAGGACTATATTTTTTCAAATCTAACCTAAATAATTTTTCTAAAGAATACTTATATAATAATTATTGAACTTTTGTAAAATGGTTTAGAGTTTCATGCAATAAGGGAAAATATAATGGGTTCGTATTAGTTTTCATTCTAGGAAAATAACGACATCATATTTACTATATACACCCTTTTTATCATCTATGCAACTCATGACAGATACTTAATTATTTAATAATGAATAGGAAAGTAGTGTGTTGGTTCAATTAAATGGCGGGTCATTGTTGTACTTCTAAGCATTGCATGTTTATTTATATGCATTTGTATACTTATTTCTTATTTAATTATTAACATATTTAAATTTTGTATAAATTAGTTGTACTTTCTATATATTACATGTTTACTTAGATGTACTTATATACTTATTTCCTATTTTACTAACCTACTTAATATTAAACATTAATAAAATATTAATATTCATATTTATGATTAAACGAACACAAAACTAGTATATTCTCATTATGGTTTTCTTGAGCTTTCTAGGACTTACTTACAGTTTCTCATGTTAGCTTTAATGTTGATATATCATAGAAATCCTTTAGAAAATTACTCCATTCACCACTTGATTAATAAAAAAGAGAGTCTTCTTAACTGTTAGTGGATTTTCCTTCAAAGTCTTAGTTATTACGGTAAGGTAACATGTATGGTTCTTGGTATCCATATTCCATAATCTTTCAAAAATCTTGAGATTCTTACAATACCGAATCGATTTTCTTGTTTGTCTCCATGCCGACGCACATTAGCAACTTAAATTTTTTATTAGCTCTAATCTCATTAATAATAATGGCTCTGGTGCATAAAAATCTATCTGATCATGTAAATGTATTTGTTATATTGACACACACTAGAAAGACCCTACCTTTGTTTGAATACTCAATTGATTACAATTATTTCCCGTCATACCAGAAAATTTTGATTGCAACATATTTTTGTGAAAGTCATCTCTAAATCACAAAATCTATAATACCACTTTCTAAGAATTTAAATGTATAATAAATTGTTGGAGATTACGAGGAAAGAGTTTTTTCTGAGTAATTCCATACAACTTACTCACACAAAACATATACATAAAACTTGCAACTGCAATGAAATAATTTGATCATTTTCTATGAATACAAAACTTAGAAGATTGTCATATTTATGCGGCTAGGTCTACATGGAATTTACAAGAATATTCGCACCTAAGTTAATATGTAATTGAATAAGTACATGATTTAATCACATATAGAAATGCAAAATTATGAACTCGGAGACTATTCTATTTTCATAAAAAAGCAAATTAAAGTGTAGCTTAGCTTGTTTTAAAACAACATACATTTATAATCTTCATATGTACTACCTTTAGTTAGCAAGGAGAGATTCTTTATATATTTTGCATACGAGATAAACACATTAATGCACTACAAGAAAACTGTCAATAGACATCATAGATTAGACATTGGTCACTCGTGTCACCGATGTTAAAAATATTTTTAACATCACCACTTTTAAAAGCAATGTCTTTAGCTTTTTAACATCCTACAGCTTTAAACCGATGTCTAAAAAATTATTAAAATAATTCGAAAAAATATCCCGCTTATTACCAAATTCTTCCCCGCCTTAGGTCAAAAAAAATTGGATGAAATTTTCCGCATTGAATTTTTTGGCTCTCCTAAATTCAATAGATTTTGGTCAAATTTATTATTTGGAAATGGCATGAAATTTCCTATAACTTTTAAAACTTTTGGGGCAAAAGTTGACGGAAATTCCCCTCTATTTTTAAATTTATATTTCTACACAAATCCGTTTGTATGTATCTAATTTGGCCACATTCAATTGTATTTAGTATATTCAGAATTTTAATAAGTTTTTTAAACTATTTAAATGTTAGTGAATATTTTAAAAATATGTATCCACACAATAATAACATTCATCCCAACTACAAGTTTATATGGTATAAAAATATATGTGATGAAAGAACTTTTATTTAAATTTTATGATACTTCCGTGAAATTTAAATATATATATAAAAAAATTTTTAAAAAATTATGAAAGAATTATCGCATTCCAAGTCCACTGACTACATTCACTGTATTTTTGACAAAATATAGTGAGCTAATAATTAACTTGTTTTGAATCTCTACATTAGATTAGGTAGTATGATTACATAGGGTTATAAATTTAAATTTTAGGGTATCGATTAGGGTTTTAGTTTTAATTTATATCTCATTTATTTTGAGTAATCTATTACGGATGTGATTATTCGAATTATTTTACAAATTCGAATTTAGGGGTTGAGATTCTTACCATAGAGTATTCCTACTATTTAGAATAATATTAGACCATCCAACCACATGGATGTTAAAATGGTTACAAGAAAATGTTATATGCAAATTTTAACAATTTTTAATCATTAGACCTCGATTATTTTAACAAATAAGGTATCACTAACTTAACTAAATATTTCACCACACAATCTTTTTCGTGGAATTTATGCTCAAATTGACCAACTTCATGATTATAAATTTTTTATTAAAATAACAAGTGGTTAATATAATTTATTATATTTTTAATATTATAATATTTTTAAGAAAAAAGTTAATTAATTACAATTTTAATTTCCTAGAAATTATAAGAAAGCATAAGAAAAATTTTAATCGACATTCCTAAATTCGACCGGTTACAGTTGAATTTAGTGCCACTCCAGTAGTCCCTTGCATTAGATCTAACACACCAAATTTAACCCCTAAAACATTCATCCAACGGTTGAATTACATTTAATAAACCAAATTATAAGTAAAAAAACAAAAAAAATTATAAAATAAAATTTTTAACCCGAAGCCCTCCTTTCACTCACCTAACTCACCCCTTCTCTTTTTCTCTCACCGCCGTTATTTTTTCCACCCTCTAATCTCTCTCTCCCCCTCTATTTCTATTGTGTCCCTCCCACCATCTTACTCTCCCTCGTGAAGGTAATAATTTCCATTTTCTTGATTTTAACTCGAATTTGACTTTTTACTTTAGGTTGTTTATTGATGTGTTTTGAAGTTACGAATCGATAGATTCATTGAACATGAGCGTGTAGATAATTTTTTCATGATTTATGATTGAATGTGTTGCTCCATTTACATGCTTGGTATGTGGTGGGAAAATTGTTTATATTAAGGTTTTTTTAGTTTGGTGAATTTTTTGTTAATGTTGTGTTTTCTTTACAGACGTTCAATTGATTTTGGCCGGAATCGGTTAAATGCTAGTTATTTGTAAGTTTGGATATGAATATGAGATTGTTGGGTCAATTTTGAGTGTACTTTTTGTTAATTTCATTTTTTTTCTTTACAGACGTTCAATTGATTTTTGTCGGAATCGGTTTAAATGCTAGTTGTTTATAAGTTTGGATATGAATGTGAGATTGTTTGATCAATTTTGAGTGTATTAAGTTGAAAAATTGGGACTGAAAACTGAGCTTTTTTGGAGAAATTAAAGCTGCTGGAATATGACTGGAACTGGTAAACTCACCGGAATCTGGAAATTTTCCAATTTCCAGCGAGAGATTTGTCTCTTAAAACTGGTGTTTGTTAATTCAACCGAAGGTGGTGGAATTTTGATTCGCATCTTTGACCATATTCGGTCAATTTAATTTTAGGCAGACATTTTAAATTTATTCAATATATTTAATAATTTGGGCGGGATTTTCAATTTTTTGGTGAAAAGTCAAATTCGACTACCTTGGTCAAATTTGGCCAGTTGAATTTAAGCGGTTTTTTTTAAATGGTCAAAATTAGCTGTCCAATTTACTTTAAAAATGACTGACTTACTAAATATTCCTCCCGTATCATGACCGATCCAGAAACTAAAAGATACGACCGTGTCCTGACATATTTAGGTAAATGCGAGGACTTTTGGCCGGTCGTATTTACCTGTTTTTCTTATAGTGATAGCTCATCTAAATATGAGGGGTTTGTTAAAATGACGTAATATATAAGTTGATCCACATGTTAAATGACTTAATCAAGGGAAAAATGTGATCTAATAAATTCGACATCATAAACTTTGAAATTCTTGAAGAATTGCCCTCACCGATTTTCCAATTTTCAAATAGTTCTTGGCTAAATGATATTATACTTCATTTTGATGTCTCTCAACTTTGTTTCTTTCATTTTGTACTTAGTGGCGCAACAAACCATATGGTTTCTCTAACCCTCTCAGTTATCTACCTCTCTTTCACCTTTTTCAGTTGATGGAAGTGCTTTGGGCGTGGATCCTATCACGTTTTGCCTTTTCAATTAAAATTCAAATAAATTCTCTTGTGTAATAAAGAAATATTTAATCTCATTACATCCTTTATTTCAGAAATTCCATATATTGGCATATTAGTTCTTGTATGTTCTTGGAATGACTTGGTTTGCCAAATGTTCATGGTTGTGCTGGTTAATATGTTAAGAGACACCAACACCAAAGGTAAGTCTCATCTGGAGAAAATTAAGGGTTGAGGTATTGTTTCGACCACTTCAAATTATTTTCATATTATATCCTTTTCATTTATGAAGGAATAATATGTGCAAAGTTTATATGTTTTTTTAATATTTTTTGTTTTAATAAAAGTATTGTTTGCTTGATTGTCAGGTTTATTAATTATATCATTCACGAGGATTTAATTAAACATGGGTTTTTAAAATATTTTTTATTTTTGTTAAAGTATTGTTCCTTGATTAGGTTATAACTGTTCCAGTCATACCTGGTAATGCTTTAAGAGGACATAAGAGAAATTGCAATAGATTAGTTATTCATTCTCCTAATTTTTGTAACTTAAATTTTAGGGAATGAGTGTACTAGTACAACGGATTAAGCATCATCTCTCCCAAGACTTTGAAGAAGGAAGACTGTGCATCTTCACTAGTGTAACAGATTTTTTCTTATGTACACACATTTGCAACATGATGCTCTATGATATGATACATTATTTCTCTACATGTTTGGGGTCAACTTCAACTTTATACTCACATCGGTGTGCCTCCAGACTCAACTGCAGTTCAGAAGTACACCGGTTTAAGTTCCAACTGTATCATTACTGCAAATGTTTGCTTTCCAGCATGGGTGATGGACCCTGGACCTGCTGTGCATTATGGGTGTCAAATTATTAATATTAATCAAAACAATTCATTAGTGTTGCAACTATTCTGAATTTTCAGATGTTGCCAGTAGAAGTGAACCATTTGACCTCTGTGAACAACATTATGGAATTCCTTTAACCTCCCAAGCCTATTAACCAGCAGCATAATTCAGAGCACAAGTTTAATAATGTCGGAGGAGCGAGGATCACTATTGCAGGTGTCTTGAGGATGAATGAGAATAAGCTCCTGATTAGTATATCCAGAGGACTGGGGCACATGGCTCCACGGGCCCACATGATGAATTGAAGAGGAGAAGTTCCAAAGGTTCATCAGATGTGAATTCAGGAGCAGTTCTCTAGGCTCATCAGATGAGTAATCCAAAAGCATGAGAATCTCTTAGGTTATTAGATTTTTAAACCAAAAATGAGAACTTTATAAGGTACATTACAAAAGGACAAGTGCAAGAGGATAATTGGAATTTAAATCCAAAAGGAGAAGGTCTAGCTGTCTGCCTGTCACATGATAAATACAAAGAGAAAAGTTTTGCAATGAATAGACACAAAGAACAGAAGCAAAACCTGTAATTAAATATCAAACACGTATAAGTAGCCCACAAAAAAGCAAGCCGAGCAAGGTATCACAAAAAATGGCACCAAAGTATCTTTATCTTCCAACAAGGTCGGCGATTGGCAAAGCGCTTGGTTGGAAATCTAAGAATTTTCGGTTGTATTGCATATGCACATATTCCTGACAAGAAAAGAAAAAAGCTAGATGAGATTAGATGAGATTGTCAAGAAGTGTATCTTTAACCGCATATGACAAAGGTAATAGTGGAAATGATGATCCACTCCTCAGTAAAAGTTCTTAACAAATTCATATATGTTGACACAATTGACATCAGAACCTAGAAGCAATAGTGTAGGTGGGCACCAAAAATATACGGAGTCTCCATGACATCTATAATGCAATAAGTCAGCTGGTACAAACAACCTTTATATGGTTATTCCTTTGTTTTGTTAATGATCTACTAAAATTTTAGTAGTGCTTGAGTCACTTTCAGAAGATAAAGAATTCTCCCTAATTTAGAAATCTAAAAAAGTAGATGAACAATATGTTCTTACCTGTGTGCCCTTGAACTTGTTGCTGATCTTCTTCTTGTTGGGACCCAGGTCGGTCTTGGCTTTGTGACTGTCCTTGCAAAATGAATGTTGTGTATTGGCCTTGGTGTTGCCCTTGATATTGTTCTTGCTGCAATAGAGTAAAACTACTCAAATTTCACAAACTAAACATGTTAACATGTTGATGCTTTAAAATAATTAAGATACTAATTTTTAAAAGAAAAACAAAAACCAAAGCAATTATAATATATTCTAAATGTATTTCTCAGTGTAAATTAATTCTGCTGATCCCCGAGATCTTAAATCTTGAAAAACTACAAAGTGTCCAATTTTATTTAAATTACAAATTGAAAACCTTGATATCATAAAATGAATCCATATCTAGTTTCAGATGGTCACATAGACATATATTTAAATATATATTTCATACAACACCCCATAAAAACATTAATTAATTTCCTACAAAGAAATAATCACATGAGAGTTAAAAGAATTATCTCAAGTTTATCATTACCTAAACTTAGAGTTTATAACGGATAACATAATACATATATGTGTGTACAAAAATTTTAGTGGGGTTATTAAGACATACATCTAACATAATAGAGCTAACATATGTGAATTTAAACTTCTACCGATGTTTTAAGAAGTACCAAGTGCTAGAATTGAAATGGACTGTTCTAGATTCTTCTTACCATCTTCATTTTTAAAAAATAAATGCCAAAAATAGTAATATTATAATTTGAATAAATATATTCATAATATTTAGATTTTTAAAAGTAACTCATATGTTTGACCACAATATTATATTAGATTTTGAAATGATGCAGGTATAATCAAAATATTTAATTTTCTATGGGAATAGAAGATGGACAATCATAGATAAAAAACAATAATTATTATATAATGCAAAAAACCATCTCATAATCTTCTTCTATATTTATGTGGGTTTCTCAAACAAACATTTTAAAAGTATTTTGAGGTTCTGGCGTTAAAAAAAATAAAGCTAGTATGATTAGGCTGATAAATATATTCTATTGAATATTATTAATTTTAAAAAATAAAATACAATATAAAATATTATGATTATAATAGTTTGATATTTTAAGTACAAGCATGTAGGTAAAACATGATAATGATTTGTTAATCATGTAAATTATATAGTTATTTAAATGCTATAGGGAGAAACCATCTATACTATACTATTATAATTGATTGGTTTGGTGGGTGGTTAACACCTTCCTAAAATATTTGCTACCACCTTCCAAAAAAAATTTTAACACGTAATTTATTAAAATTTAATTTATGTATCCAACAACTACAAACTCTATCATTTGTAGTAGTTATATCTATTATATACTTAAACTCAACTTCTTTACAAACTCTACTATACTACTTACATAAAAAAATAATTATATCATTAATTTCATATTTACATTCAATATTTTATAATTTATTTTCTTTTTATGAAAATAAGTATTTTACAAAAGTATGACAAGAAATATTAAAATTACCGGGCACGGTTATAGGATAATTTTGTACAAAATATATATTATTAATTAATAAATATTGTTCAATTTCAATTAATTTAATAAATTATTTAATAATCTATTATCTATTTATATATTTATTAAGTGTTTTACTTTTAATAAAAAAAGGTTAATAAGAATTTGGACGATTAAT